>NW_026590654.1:2510139-2553643 GCF_907164565.1 Psammomys obesus | reverse complement strand
TTATTATTATTATTATTATTATTATTATTATTATTATTATTATTATTATTTCTGTTGTCGTTGAAGTCCAGCTTTAGACCATGATGGTCTAATAGGATATGAGGGATTATTTCAGTCTTCTTGTCTCTGTTGAGGCTTGCTTTATGATCAACTATATGGTCTGTTTCGGAGAAGGTTCCATGAAATGCTGAGAAAAAGGTAAATTCTTTTGTGTTTGGGTAAAAAGTTCTGTAGATGTCTGTTAGGTCCATTTGATTCACAATAGCTGTCAGTGTCATTGTTTCTCTGTTTAGTTTCTGTTTTGTTGACTTGTCCTTTGTTGAGAGTGGGGTGTTGAAGTCTCCGCTATTAATATGTGGGGATCTATCCATGGTTTAAGCTTTATTAATGTTTCTTTTACAAATATGGATGCCCTTGTATTTGGGGCATAGATGTTCAGAATTGTGATGTCTTCTTGGTGGAATTTTCCTTTGATGAGTATAATGTCCTACCTCATCTTTTTTGATTAATTTTGGCTGAAAGTCTATTTTATTAGATATTATAATGGCTACTCTTGTTTGATTCTTGTGTCTGTATGCTTGGAAAACCATCTTCCATCCCTTTACTCTCAGGTAATGTCTATCTTTGTGGCTGAGGTGTGTTTCTTGTATGCAGTGTCCTGTTTACACATCTGTTCTGTTAGTATGTGTCTTTTTAAGGAGAGTTGAGACCAATAATGTTAAGAGAGATTAATGACCAGTGGCTGTTAGATCCTTTTATTTTTATGTTGGTTGTGGGTAGTGTGTATGATTTTCTGCTTTTCATTTGGCTGTAGTGATATTATTTATTTCCTGTGTTTTTGGGGGTGTAGATAGCCTTCTTGGGTTGTATTTTTCCTTCTAGTATCTTCTGTAGGGCTGGGTTTGTGGGTGGATACTGTATAAATTTGTTTCTGTGGTGGAATAACTTGTTTTCTCCTATGATGATTGAGAGTTTTGCTGGGTATACTAGTCTGGGCTGACATCTGTATTCTTTTAGGGTTTGCGTGACATCTATCCAGGCCCTTCTAGTTTTCATAGTCTCTGTTGAAAAGTCAGGTATGATTCTGATGGGCTTGCCATTATATGTTACTTGGCCTTTTCCCTTGCAGTTTTTAGTATCTTCTTCTTCTTGTTGTTTTTCTTCCTTTTTTTGTATGTTTAGTGTTTTGACTATTATGTCACAGGAGGATTTTCTTTTCTGATTTAATCTATTAGGTGTTCTGTAGGCCTCTTCTATGCTTGTAGACATCTCTTTCTTTTAATTGGCAAAATTTTCTTGTATGATTTTATTAAAAATATTTTCTTGGCCTTGGAGACGGAACTCTTCTCTTTCCTCTATTTCTGTTATTCTTAGATTTCATCTTATCATGGTGTCCTTGATTTCTTAGATGGTTTGTGTCAGGAATTTTTTAGAATTAACATTTTCTTTGATGGATGTATCATCTTCTTCCACTGTACCTTCTACACTTGACATTCTTTCTTACATTTCTGGTATTCTGTTGGAGATGCTTATTTCCTGTTTTTTTTTTTTTCTGCAAGCTTTCCCTCTTCAGTATTTATGCCGTTTGTGATTTTTTTAATGTTTCTATTTCCATCTGCAGATCTTGAACCATTTTGTTGATTTTCTTCAACTGTCTGCTTGTATTTTCCTGCCTTTCATTCAATTCCTTCACCTGTGAGCTTTCCTCTATTTCTTCAGTGATTTAAATATTTCCTCTCTAAACACCATACAGTCTGTTTGACTGTATCTTTCTGTATTTCTTTACGGATTTTATTTTTTTCCTTCATTATCATCTTTATAAGCATTGATTTAAGGTAATTTTCTTGAGTTTCTCTTGTGTTAGGGTATCCAGGGCTGCTTGCCCTTGGACAACTGAGTTCTAGAGATGCCATATTGCTTTGGCTTTTGTTGATTGTGTTTTCATGCTGGCTTTTTCCCATCTGGCCCTCAGTCAATGGCTGGTAATTTCTGGTGCCTGCTGAGTCCTGGGGGTCAGAGAGTGGTTCAGGGATCTCTTGGGAAGGAAACTGGTTGTTCCTGCTGGAGCCCTCTTCACATTGGTGGTTATGGTCTCTGACTGTCGGGTGATTCTCAGAGAATTGCTGAAGCTCTTCTCAGGTGTATGATCATGTGGGCTAACTGGACTCCTCAGAAGACCAGAGGCTCTCCTCTCACCATGGGAAGTCCTGGAGACAGCTGTCCTGCCACTGGCTTTCTTGCTCTGAATTAATGAGCTGTTGCTGCATGAACACTGTGCTCAGCTGCTGTGTTTGCTGGGAACAGCCATCTTGAAGAACCATTGAGCCCAGAGATTTGGTCAGTCTCCCAAGGGAGACAGGTTGAGTTTTGGAGCAGTGTATGGGGCTGTTCCTGTGGCTCCCAGGCATCGTTAGGTCTGAGGTTGGCTCTCAATGCCCCAGTACTCAGAAGGTATTCACTGGCTCATGAGCACAGTACACAGGTGTGTGGCTAGAGGCTAAAGACCCCTTGCTTATGGGAACCCAGGATTTTTTCTGAGGATTAACTGGGTGTCCTGAGATCAGAACTGATCGTTTCCCTCACTGTATGTTTTCCTCACAACTGGGAGACCCAGTCTTTGGTGTTTGGGGCCCACAGTTTAGTCTGGGATGGTAAGCACAGCACACAAGTGTGTGGCTAGGTGCTGGAGACTGAGTACCTGTAGGAACCCAGGAACTTTTCTGGGGGTTTGTTGAGTGACTTGAGGTTGGTCAAGATTGTTTTCCTCATCATGGGCTTTCCTCTAACCTGAGGAACACAGTCACTGGTATTTCGGGGTCCACAGATCAGTCTGTTGGTTGCTGTGTACTCACTACTGCCCTGCTGATCAAACACAATGTGTGATCAGAACCACCATTTTGAATTCTCCCCCACTAATACCATTTCTTAGGCTTCATTTTTTGCCTGACTTTCACTAAAGATTCTTCCAGGTCCTCTAATAGCTACTTGATCTTCACTTTGATCTGTACTATATGTAGCTACCCTCTGGTGGGGCAGTCCTTGTTTGTCACCTCAACCTTCGTGCCCATCTGTTCACCCCCCTTGAATTGTCTTAGTACTGATTCCACTTTCTTTCATTAATTGCTTTAGTAGAATCTAATTCTGTTTGCTTGCTTGAGCCATTCCTCTCTATACAGTCCTGGCTGTCCTGGAACTCACTATCAGGCTGGCCTCAAACTAACAGAGATCCACCTGTTTCTGCCTTTCAAGTGCTGGGATGAAAGGTGTGTGTGCACCATGCCTGGCTTTCGATTCTGATTCTGATATACAACCCTTTTGTGTGTTCTCCTTGTCTCTTCTCAATGTTCCTGCGTCACTTTAGGGTCTTCATTATGTTTGTTGTGTAAAACTGTTGCTTTGGGAATTGAGACTCCATTATATTTATTTCTTTTAAAATATTGCACTGGTACACCACCTTCTTAATTTACAGGTCTATCCTTTACTATCAAGGTAGTTAGTTACCTTTCTAACATAAATATTTATACATGTGTTGTAAAATGTGTGTTAGCTTTCTGTTGACTGTGGAGTAAAACTCAAGCTGCAGAATCTAATGTTTATTGTCATTGCCCGGCCACCAACCTCTAGAGTTGCCTCCTCCAGAAATGTAAGTTGTGCAATTTATTTTCCTAGCACTTACTTATTTTGTGATATTTTATCCTCATTTTGCCACTTAATGATAATTTTCAAAATATAAATCCTTTGCATTGAAATTCACAAATATAAATAGTTGCTCCAGATACCATTCCTATTGTAAATATTTTATGTGATGTATACATTTTAGTTGATTATCTGTACATCAGCCTTTGTGATAATGAATGTAAATGGAAGGCTAAATATGTGTCCTTTCAACATGGGAACTATCACAGTGGCCAGTGCATAACTGGCTTACATTAAATACCTTCTCTTTATAATACACAATGTTCTACCTGATTTTAGAGAAAAAAAAAACAAAACAAACAACAACATTGACTATATGAATGCCATTCATAATCAATCAACAAACAACCTTAGCACTTTGCTGCTGTTTCTTAGGTCATTTCTTTGTAGTTATAGTTTACCACTTTCAAAATAGTAACAATGAGTGGTTCTGACATTTCATGTATGTACTGATCATTTATTAACAACATCAAGACGTTGTTAGATGCTTTATGATTGCCCATAGTCACTCATATAAATATACAGCCACTTGCTTAGTTAAAGGCTGCTTCTTACTGTTAAAACCATGATGGGCATGGTCTATGGTGCCTAGTAAAAAAGAGTACCCTATTTTTCTAGGGCCTTATTACGTTGAAGAGATGATATGTTTTTCAAGGCACCACACATTAGTGAATTGGTTTTCAGAAGGAAAAACTAAGTGTTTATGAAAAAATTTGACAAGTAATATACTCTGCCTGATTTCTTCCATATAATTCTTAGTCAATACCAAAAATTTTCCCCTTAAAAATGCAAAAAATTAAATTAAAACTAAATAATTCATAACATTCAATCATAGAATATGCATCAACATATTTTATACCTAGATTAAAAACATAAAGAACCTTATATATGAAAATACACCAAACTGCAGGCATTTAAGTTGTAGATTTGTCTTCATGTAATGTATTTTCATCCTTGCCTGCATAAAAAGGGAAATTAGAAAAAAAGAAAGCAAAACTAAAACTGGAATGGTTAATTTGTTTACCTGTGTGACCAGAAACCTCAGAGTCATACTGAGGGCACTTACAGACTAAAAGCTGGCATTCAACTTTATCACTAACTGAGACCCAGAAGTTGTTCACAAATCTGTGGAGCAGAGAGGTGAAGAAGGTGGGGAGGAGGCTGCTGGAGGACTATGAACGTTCTCAGCATGTTCTGGAAATGAAGGCAATTTCTTTGCAGAGTCCATTTCCAGGAAGCAATGCAGAGCAAGCAGGATAAAGAGATCCCTCTGTAAAACCTGTTCTGGAAGGAGCTCCTAACACCAGGAAGTACAGATTTTTACCTTAATAGCAACAGAATGCTTTAAAGAGTTTTAAGGACCCAGCAATTGGGGAGGCAGAGGCAGTTGGAGCTCTATGGGTTCAAGTCCAGCCTGGTCTACAAGGAGAGTCCAGTACAACCAAGGCTACACAGAGAAACCCTGTCTCAAACAACCACACACAAAAAAAATGTTTTAAGGAAACTGACATTATTGGACTTGTGTTAAAAAATGTGTATGATACATGGGTTTGAAAAAAAATCAGTGTAATTTCTAAGACAAAAGCTGTAACCATACCATCATGAAATTCTACTTAATTATTCAAGATGTACAATATTAACATATCATTCAGATGGCTTCCAGATGTTGACCTGAGTGAAATGGAATGGAGAGAGTAGAGGGATAGACAGACAGCTATAAGGTAGCTCTGGCATCAGGAACCACTTCAGTCCATTGGTCTGCAATAGCTGCCCTGTCAAGGTCTTGACACAACACTAAATGGCTGAATGGCAAAAACATTTCATCCCACCCTCCGGAATCACATTGTCACCAGGGCAGGTGTCTCCAGGGCATTCTGGAACTAATCTATTTTTTGACTACTTCTTGGCATTCTTTGCTGGTGTTCTTCAGCTTGTGGTACAACACTGAAATCTCCATTTTCATCTTTATATGGTGTTGCATTGTGT
Source organism: Psammomys obesus (assembly GCF_907164565.1). Classification (NCBI taxonomy): domain Eukaryota; kingdom Metazoa; phylum Chordata; class Mammalia; order Rodentia; family Muridae; genus Psammomys; species Psammomys obesus. Next base: position 2,547,961 of record NW_026590654.1, on the reverse strand, counting down.
GGCTGTTTCTAAATCCAACCTTTTTATTCTAAGGCTACCAGCCATGTTGATTTGGCCTCATCCTTTAACTTTTCCTGAGAAAAATTATCTCCACATAAGTTGACCTTGTGAGTTCTCCAACATAGTTTTTGTAAGAAGAAGAGATAAAATTCTACCAACCATAAACAGGTGCCTGAATTTGGAGAGAAAACATTTCAAAACACTGTGGAAAAATTGATAGCCTTGGCTGATTGGCCTTGCCTTGGGAAATGTCTGAATGACATCCTTTACTTTAGGTGAAGATACAGGGCAGAAGATAATTTGTAAGATGGTCAGTAGGAAGAGAGTTCTTGCTTGCAAATATCAGTAACATCCACGTGACCTTTAGAGAGAGAGCTGAGCTTGAGGCTTCCATTTAGGAACCTTGATTCTGCTTGAGTTTATGGAGAGCCCAGAAAACTATAGAATGAATGTTGTTTTCAATCTATGAATGAGAACAGAGCATTGCTTTTCTGACATGTTTGGGATATCAATGACAGAGAGGCCTGAGAAAGCAAACCCAAAGAGAAGGGACAGAATGAAGTTGCTGTACTCAGAGGTGACAGGTGTCTAAAGACAAGCTACCAAAGGTTTCTTTAACCTTGCTGGACTCCCCCCTTGAGATCAGAAGATAAAAGTTTCCATATAGGAGGTACACACTCGTTGGAATCCTGGCCAGTGCAGACCAAAATTCTGGGTTAGTGCTGCACAAGTGAATGGCAGATGAATCAGTGAGAAAAGCAAAAGGAAAGGGGGCCTGTGGAAGGCAGGTCAGTTCGCTCTGGAGAACAACGTGATGGACTTTGTCGATTTGCTTCTTGTTGTATTTGCATTTGCTCAGGGAAACTAAACATACATATCAGGTCCTGGGCATTTGTGAAGAATTACTAGATATAGAAAAGAACTACTAGATATAGAATTTTCTAATGATGGAAACATATATTACTGGTTTTTTTTTTTTTTTGACTGTGTGATATTTGGGTCCTTTGTCAAAGTCTGCAGTAACTGCAGTAACATTTTAGCATGTCACAGGCCTTACAAAGCTGTTTTACTGTCAGATGTTCAAATAAGAAAATCACACCATTTCCTTTACCGACTCGAGGGACAGATCAGTGTGCTCATCAAGCTCAACCTTTCTCACAATAGGTACTCTGTTAAAGTGACAGTGGCACAGTGCATTACAGTACAAGTTCGCACATCCAAACCCGACGCCTTCATCAAGCTGCAAGTACTGGAAAGCGAGGAGGTCATGGTGAGCACCATCGGCAAAGGGCAAGCCATCATTCCTGCCTTTTACTTCCTTGGAAGTGAAAGAGCATTGAGCTCCCAGTGTAAGTACCTGTCTGGGGAATCAACTGCATTTATAAACAAATCCTTGTAGTGCTGTGACATTCAACATAATTAAAATATAAATCAAACATTGACACTTGACAAACATTGGATTTGACCCCAGTGATGCTATTGTAATTATTTGTCTTAGTAGATTTCACAAACAATAGATCGGTTAAGATTCTCCTTTAAAGACTGCATGTTGAGAAATTTTATTTCTTATACAGGAGCCTGCTGTTTTTTAGAGATTCATTTTTGTGTATGTCTATTAGTATTCTTCTACATGTATGAGTAGGCACCATGTGCATGGCTGGTCCCACAGAGCTCAGAAGAAGGAGTTGGATCTTTTGGAACTGGGTCCACTGGTGGCTTTAACGTACCATTTGGATGCTGTGAACTAAATCAGGATCCTGTTCAGTAAAGCATGTGCTCTTAAAGGATGGGCCATCTCTCTAGCCCTGCATGAAGTTTCTTAATAAATTTCTCTAAAACCAAAAGATTTGAAAGAATCTAGTCTTGTTTTTTTATTTATTTTATCTTCTTAAAATAAGAATGTCCTTTTAAGTATGCTATATTCTATAAGTAATATAATAGGGATATATGTAGCCCATTTAATCAGTAATACCAGAGCATATCAAATATACTAACATAATATTTCTCCTTTTTAGCTAGCAAGCAAATTCTCCTATCTCATTCTTCAACTAAGAAAGAAACAGAGGTGATAACCAAGAAAAAAGCTGCCCAAACAAGTCAGAAATCTTTTAAGGGAAGACCTGGAATTGTGGCAGCAGAAGCAGGTCTGCCTCTGCTGGAAGAAGATGTTGTGTCTATACCCACTACAGAAGAAAGTTCTAGCACACCACAGCAGGTATGTTAACTGAAAAAGAGAATGAATTACTTGAGGCTAGCTAGGAAGATGGCTCTGGATAAAATGTACATATGTAACTACAGCCTGGAAGGTTGAGATGAGCAGGTATCACTGGCCAGTTAGCCTAAGAAAAATAGAAAGTTCTAGATTTACTGAGAGACTCTGTCTCAAAAATATAAGGTAGAAAGTGACTGAGGAAGAAACCCCAAACTAACTCCGGCCTCCTCTTACACAAGTACGAACAAGTACACCTGCACACCCATGTACAGAGGCACATAGGATGAGTACATAAATATAAGTGAAAGTGAAGAACTTATCATAGAATGTAAACAGGGACTGGGGCATAACTGTGGTGATGTTTAACATCCCACTACTTAGAAATCATTACAGACGTATAAAAATAAAAAGAATGAATCAAGAAGCTGTGGTCACAACTCACAACTATCATGGAGACACCAAACTATCCAATTCAATAAAAAAAAGAAAGAGAGAAAGAGAAAAAAGAAAGAGAAAAAAAGAAAGAAAAGAAAAGAAAAGAAAGAAAGGCTATTAGAATGGTGTAGAAGAAAAGTGTAAGTCAGTAATCCATTTGAAATATTCAATGTATGCTTCCTGGAAATGGTTGTGTCTCAGGAGCAAAATAAGAATAATTTTGGGGATTTGAAAATTTTTATTATAGTGCCTTGGTCTTGGCATGCACAGGATATTTTATGACTTCCATGTGTGTGCCTGTGAGCACTCATGTGTGGAAGAACACCTGTCAAGGCACACCATGGAGAGCCAGAGGACAGCCTTTGGTGGAGGACCTTGCTTTCTATCTTATTTGTAAGAGGGTCTCTTTGTTTGCTACTGTTCATACACAGATTAGCTGGCCCAGAGCTTCTCTTGGGATGTTCCTGCCTATAGCTCCTGTCTTGCCACAAGAGCACTGGATGATAGATACAGCTACCACATGTAGCTTTAAAGGGTTTCTTGAGATTTGAATTCAGGTCCTCTCACTTTCAGAAGAACTTTATTCACTCAGGCATTCCCCTAGTCCACTTAGGATATTTTAAAACATAGATTTGGGGGATGCAGATATATGTTAAGAATGTTTGTTGCTTTTGGAAAGGACACATTTGGTTCCCAGAACCCATACAGGGTGGCTCACAATCTGCTACAACTTCAGCTCCAGAGATTGCACATTCTCTGGCCCCTCAAGGAACTGGCGCTCATGTGCAGGCATGTGCAAAACTGAAGTAATTGTTTTTTAAAAGATAAATATTTTGTGATTAAAAAATTAATGGACCCCTCAATAAAAACCAAACTACTTATAGATAGGCAGTATTAGCATAATGTAATAGCAAATACATTAATAATAATTGATAGTTTAATAGCCCACAAATGTGAAAACATATTAACATAGTATGTTAATAATCTTTTAGTTAAAATAACATCAACTGAGAATTTATGAAACAATTAATAATGAGTTTTTATAACAACTCTAAAATTATACTTCGTCAGCAAAATTGATGTGTGTATAGTGGAATACTGACTTTTCAATTAATCAGTGAGGCATGAGTGGCCAGAAGCCCATGAGCTAAGCTACTGCAGCAAGAATTAGAAACGAGCTACATAGTAACTCATTGAAACAAGACAAGGTTCTGAGAATGATGGGGAAATAAATCAGTGAAATGTGCAAACAAAACCCCTCAAAAGGGATTATCCATAGCTTTTTCTTTTATGATTCTAAAATATATATGCTACTTATAAGACCTGGAGAAACACAGAAGGCATAAATTTACCAAACTCAGGAAAATGGCACAGGATTTTAAGGCACTTGAGTAGTACTGATTAAAATATTATGTATACAGTGCTCTGCCTACAGGCCAGAAGAAGGCATCAGATCACATTATAGGTGGATGTGAGCCACCATGTGGTTGTTGGGGATTGAACCTCTGAGCCATCTCTCCAGCCTGAGTAGTACAGAGTAATGTATGCTTGCAGAGTTAAACACTAGGGTCAGGAGAGACTGGTGGTAGGTGAGAAAGGAGTTTAGCAAAACACATTAATAAGAAAATAACTGAGTAAAGTGATAAAACAGTAAAATTGCAAGTATAATATCTTCAAAGTATTCACTTGACACCACATGATCAGGTGGCTCATGGAACAGGTCAAGCTTTCAAGGAATAGTTTTTTTGTTTTGTTTTAGAAAACAGAAGAACAATCTTGTCTTATTACATCTCCTTATTTAGGTAGGAAATTTGAGACAGGGTCTGACTCCACAGCCCATGACTGTCTGGGAACTTGCTATGTATCACAAGCTAACCTTACTTTCAGTAACCCACCAGCCTCAGCCTCTGAGTGATGGAATTAGAGACATGAGCCCCTGCCTCTGGTTTATTTTATTTATTTATTTAATCATTTTTACAGCCTGATCCCAGCCCCTTCTCTCCTCTCCTCCCAGTCCCACCCTCACACCTCCTTCTTTCATTCCTCTCTCCCCTTCTCTTCAGAGAAGGGGAAGCCCCCTCCCCCCCCGCCACGGGTACCAACATGCTCTGGCACATCAAGTCACAGCAGGACTAAGTTCTTCCTCTCCCACTGAGGCCAGATAAGGCAGTCTAGCTATGGGAAAGGGATCTAAAGGCAGACAACAGAGTCAGAGACAGCCTCTGCTCTAGTTGTTAGGGGACCCCCATGATAACCACGCTGCACATCTGCTATATATGTGCAGGGAACCTAGGCCCAGCCCATGCCTGCTCTTTGGTTGGTTGTTCAGTCTCTGTGAGCTCTCACCGTCCCCAGTTAGTATACTCTGTAGGTCTTCTTGTTGTGTCCTTGACTCCTCTGGCTCCCTCAATCATTCCTCCCTCTTCTACAAAACTCCCCATCCTTGGCCTATTGTTTGGCTGTTGGTCTCCATATCTGTTTCCATAAGCTTCTTGATAAAGCATCTCAGAAGACAGTTATGGTAGGCTCCTGTCTGCAAGCATAGCAGAGTATCATTAATAGTGTCAGAGGTTGACTCTCTCTCATAGGGTGGGTCTCAGGTCATTTGTTGGACAGTCATTGGTTGGCCATTCCTTCTCTCTCTGCTCCATCTTTATCCTACACTTCTTGTAGGAAGGAAAAATTTGGGGTGGAAGATTTTATGGGTGGGGTGTTGTCCCTTTCCTTCCACTAGAAGTCCTACCTGGCTAAAGGGGGTGGACACTTGAGGTTCTATATCCTCTGCTGCTAAGAGTCTCAGCTAGGGTCACTTCCATAGACTCCTGAGAGCTTTCTCCATAGCATATGTTCCCTCCCAACACCAATTTTCATTCTCTCTCCAAGCCTCCCCCCTTTTCCCACACCTGATCCGCATCCCCTTCCTCTCTCAACTCTCTTTTCCACCCAGTTCCCTCCCTCCATCTAATTCAGATGTTTTATTTCCCCTCTGAGTGAGATTCAAGCAACCTCCCTTGGACCCTTCTTGTTACTTAGCTTCTTTGGGTCTGTGGATTGTAGCATGGATATCCTGTACTTTATACTTATAAGTGAGTACATACCATTTATGTCTGTACCGGATGGTTTTAGCTATCCTGGGTTTTTAATTTTTCCATATGAAGTTGAGAATTGCTTTTTCAAGGTCTATAAAGAATTGTGTTAGAATTTTTTATTCATTTATTTTATTTTTTAATTTTTTATTTTATTTTTATTAATTACAGTTTATTCACTTTGTATTCCAGCTGTAGCCCCCTCCCCCATTCCCTCCCAATCTCACCCTTTCCCCTCTTCTTCTCCTATGCTCCTCCCCCAGTCCAATGATAGAGGAGGTCCTCCTCCCCTTCCATCTGACCCTAATAAATCAGGTCTCATCAGGACTGGCTGCATTGTCTTCCTCTGTGGCCTGGTAAGGCTTATCCCCAATCTGGTGGAGGTGATAAAAAAGCCAGCTCATGAGTTCATGTCAGAGATGGTCCCTGTTCCTATTATTGGGGAACCCTCTTGGACACTGAGCTGCCATGGGCTACATCTGTGCAGGGGTTCTAGGTTATCTCCATGAATAGTCCTTGTTTGGAGTATCAGTCTCACAAAAGACCCCTGTGCCCAGATTTTTTGGTTCTGTTGCTCTCCTTGTGGAGCTTCTGTTCTCTCCCGGTCTTTCTATCTCCTCTCTCTTTCATAAGATTCCCTGCACTCTGCCCAAAGTTTGGCTATGAGTCTCAGAATCTGCTTTAATACTCTGCTGGGTAGAGTCTTTCAGAAGCCTTCTGTGATAGGCTCCTGTACTGTTCCCTGTTTTCTCTCTCTTCTGATGCCCATCTCATTTGCCTTTTCGAATGAAGATTGAGCATTTTACCTGGGGTCCTCCTTAGATTTTAGTGTGAGTATCCTGTATTATGTGTCTAATATCCACTTATAAGTGGTTATATACCATGTGTGTTTTTCTGCTTCTGGGATACCTCATTCAGGATGATCTTTTCTACATCCCACCATTTGCCTGAAAATTTCATGATTTCCTTGTTTTTAATTGCTGAGTAGTATTCCATTGTGTATATGTACCACAATTTCTGTATCCATTCCTCAACTGAGGGACATCTGGGTTGTTTCCAGCTTCTGACTATTACAAATAAAGCTGCTCTGAACATGGTTGATCAAATGTCCTTGTTGTATACTTGAGCATCTTTTGGATATATGCCTAGGAGTGGGATAGCTGGATTTTGGGGTAGCACTGTTCCTAATTGTCTGAGAAAGAGCCAGATTGATTTCCAAAGTGATTGTACAAGTTTACATTCCCACCAGCAGTGGAGGACGGTTCCTCTTTCTCCACATCCTCTCCAGCATGTGTTGTCACTTGAGTTATTGATCTTAGCCATTCTGATGGGTGTAAGGTGAAATCTCAGGGTCATTTTGATTTGTATTTCCCTGATGACTAAGGATGTTGAGCATTTCTTTAAGTCTTTCTCTGCCATTCAGTGTTCCTCCATTAAGAATTCTCTGTTTAGCTCTGTACTCCATTTTTTTTAGTTGGGTTACTTGATTTGTTGCTGTTTAACTTTTAGCACAGAATTCTATCTGAATTTGAAAGAAGAGATAACACCAACATTCCTCAAAGTATTCCACAAAATAGAAACAGAAGGAACATTACCAAACTCATTCTCTGAGGTCATAATCACCCTGATACATAAACCACACAAAGACACAACAAAGAAAGAAAATTTCAGACCAACTTTTCTTTAAACCAAACCAAACCAAACTAAGACAACAACAACAAACTCAATAAAATACTTGCAAACCGAATCCAAGAACACATCAAAAATACCATTCACCGTGATCAAGTAGGCTTCATCCAAGGGATACAGAAATGGTTCAATGTACAAAAATCCATCAATGTAATCCACCATATGAACAAAATACCCATATCTTTTGATTAATTTTTGTTGAAAATCTACCTTATTAGATATTAGAATGGCTACTTCAGCTTGATTCTTGGGTTCCTTTGCTTGGAAATTCTTTTTCTAGCTCTTTACTCTAAGGTAACGTCCATCTTTGTTGATGAAGTATATGCTACTTGTATGCAGGTGAATAATGGATCCTGTTTTTGCATCCATTCTGTTAGCCTGTGTCTTTTTATTGGGGAATTGAGTCCATTGATATTGAGAGTTATTACTAATTATTGTTAATTCCTGTTATTTTTATGTTGGTGGTGGCAGAGTGGTGTGTGTGTGTGTGTGTGTGTGTGTGTGTGTGTGTGTGTATGTGTGTATGTGTGTATGTGTGTGTGTGTGTGTGTTTCCCTTCTTTTGCTTGTGTGGAACTATTTATTTCCTGTGTTTTCTTGGGTGTACTTATTCTTCTTGGGTTGGAGTTTTCCTTCTAGCATCTTTTGTAGGGCTGGATTTGTGGATAGATATTGTTTAAATTTGGCTTTATCCTGGAATATCGTGTTTTCCCCATCTATGGTGATTAAGAGTTTTGCTGGTTATTATAGTCTGGGTTGATATCTGTGGTCGCTCATAGTCTTCAATACATCTGCCTAGGCCCTTCTGGCTTTAGAGTCTCTGTGGAGAAGTTGGGTGTAATTCTCATAGGTCTGCCTTTTTATGTTACTTGGCCTTTTTCCCTTGTTGCTTTTAATATTATTTCTTTGTTCTGTACATTTAGTTTTTTTTATTATTATGTAGTGCAAAGATTTTTCTCTTCTGGGACAATATATTTGTTGTTGTATAAGCTTCTTGCATGTGTATAAGCATCTCTTTTTTGGGAGTTTGGGAAGTCTTCCCCATGATTTTGTTGAAAATATTATATAGGCCTGGGAGCTGAAAGTATTCTCCTTCTATTCCTATTATTCTTAGGTTTGGTCTTTTTATAATGTCTCAGATTTCCTGGATGTTTTGTGTAAGGAACATTTTATATTTAACACTTTCTTTGACTGATGAATCATTTTCTTCAATTGTATCTTTTACTCCTGAGATTCCTCCATGTCTTGTATTTTCTTTTTTTTTTATTTTTTAATTTTATTTTTTTCTTATCAGTTACATTTTATTAACTCTGTATCCCAGCCGTGTCCCGATCTCTCATTCCCTCCCAGTCCCTCCCTCCCTCATCTCCACTGTGCCCCTTGCCAAGTCCACTAAGAGGGGGGACCTCCTCTCCATTCATCTGATCCTGTTTTATCAGGTATCTTCAGGACTGGCTGCAAAGCTCTCCTCTGTGGCCTAACAGGACTGCTCCTCCCTTGGGGGGTGGGGAGGCCAAAGAGCCAGTCATTGAGTTCCTGTTAGAAATAGTCCTTGTTCCCCTCACTATGGAAAACCAATTGGTTACTGAGCTACCACAGGCTACATCTGAGCAGAGGATCTAGGTTACATTCATACATGGTCCTTGGTTGCATGTCAGTCTCAGAAAAGACCCTGTGCCCAGATATGTTTGGTCCTTGTGGAGCTCCTATCCTTTCCTCATCAGACTAACTCCCCTTCTTTCTTATGATTCCCTGTACTCTGCCAAAGGTTTGGTCATGAGTCTTTGCTTTGAAAACACTGCTAGTTAGACTTTTTGAAATGCGCTCAGTAGACTTCTGTCAATGTTTAATGTGCATCCCATCTGTCTTTCAAAACGCTCTCTTGATTATCTTTTTTAGGTGTATAGATTTCATTATGTTTATCATATCTTATAGGTCTATATAAGTGAGTATATATCGTGTTTGTCTTTCTCCTTCTGGGATATTTCACTCAGGATGATCTTTTCTAGGTCCCACCATTTGCCTGCAAATTTCATGATTTCCTCCTTTTTGATTGCTGAGTAGTATTCCATTGTGTAAAAATACCACAATTTCTGTACCCATTCCTCCGTTGATGGACATCTGGGTTGTTTCCAGGTTCTGGCCATTACAAATAAAGCTGCTATAAACATGGTTGAGCAAATATCTCTTTTGTGTATTTGAGCAAACTTTGGGTATATACCTAGCAGTGGTATAGCTGGGTCTTGGGGAAGCACTATTCCTAATTATTTAGAAAGCACCAGATAGATTTCCAGAGTGGTTGTACCAGTTTACATTCCCACCAGCAGTGGAGGAGGGTTCCCCTTTCTCCACAACCTCTCCAGCATGTGTTGTCCCTTGAGTTTTTCATTTTGGCCATTCTGATGGGTGTAAGGTGATATCTCAGGGTCGTTTTGATTTGCATTTCCCTGATGGCTAATGAGGATGAGCATTTCTTTAAGTGTTTCTCTGCCATTCGATATTCCTCTGTTGAGAATTCTCTGTTTAGCTGTTCCCCATTTTTTAATTGGATTGCTTGGTTTGCTGCTTTTCAGCTTCTTTAGTTCTTTGCATATACTCGATATTAGTCCTCTGTCAGATAAAGGGTTAGTGAAGATTCTTTCCCAATCTGTAGGCAGGCGTTTTGTTTTGATGACAGTGTCCTTTGCTTTACAGAAGCTTTTCAGTTTCATGAGGTCCCATTTATTGATTGTTGCTCTTAGAGCCTGTGCTGTTGGTGTTCTGTTCAGGAAGTTGTCTCCTGTGCCAATGAGTTCTAGGCTGTTCCCCACTTTTTCTTCTAACAGATTTAGAGTATCTGGTTTTATGTTGAGGTCTTTGATCCACTTGGACTTTAGTTTTGTGCAGGGTGATAAATATAGATCTATTTTCATTTTTCTGCATGTGGACATCCAGTTGGACCAGCACCATTTGTTGAAGATGCTGTCTTTTTTTTCCATTGAATGGTTTTGGCTTCTTTGTCAAAAATTGAGTATTCATAGGTGTGTGGGTTTATTTCTGGGTCTTCTATGTGGTTCCATTGATCCTCCTTTCTGTTTTTATGCCAATACCATGCAGATTTTATTACTATTGCTCTGTAGTACAACTTGAGATCGGGGATGGAGATACCTCCAGATAATCTGTTGTTGTACAGGATTGTTTTGGAGATTCTGGGTTTTTTGTTTCTCCATATGAAGCTGAGAATCTTTTTTTTTCAAGGTCTGTAAAGAATTGAGTTGGTATTTTGATGGGAATTGCATTGAATCTGTAGATTGCTTTTGGCAGGATGGCCATTTTCACAATGTTAATCCTACCAATCCATGAGCACGTGAGATCTTTCCATCTTCTGAGATCTTCTTCAATTTCTTTCTTCAGAGACTTGAAGTTTTTCTCAAACAGATCTTTCACTTCCTTGGTTAGTGTCACACCAAGGTACTTTATGTGGTTAGTGGCTATTGTGAAGGGTGTTGTTTCCCTAATTTCTTTCTCGGCCATTTTGTCTTTGGTATACAGGAGGGCTTCTGATTTTTTTGAGTTGATTTTGTATCCTGCCACTTTGCTGAAGGTGTTTATCAACTGGAGGAGTTCTCTGGTTGAATTCTTGGGGTTGCTCATATATACTATCATATCATCTGCGAATAGTGACATTTTGACCTCTTCCTTTCCGATTTGTATCCCCTTGATCTCCTTTAGTTGTCTTATTGCTCTGGCTAGGACTTCAAGTACTATGTTGAAGAGGTAGGGAGAGAGTGGGCAGCCTTGTCTTGTCCCTGATTTCAGTGGGATTGATTTAAGTTTCTCTCCATTGAGTTTGATGTTGGCTATAGGCTTGCTGTATATTGCCTTTACTATCTTTAGGTATGTGCCTTGTATCTCTGATCTCTCCAAGACTTTAAACATAAATGGGTGTTGGACTTTGTCAAATGCTTTTTCAGGATCTAAGGAGATGATCATGTGGTTTTTCTCCTTCAGTTTGTTTATGTGGTGGATTACATTGATGGATTTCCGTATGTTGAACCACCCTTGCATGCCTGGGATGAAGCCTACTTGGTCGTGGTGGATGATATCTTTGATGTGTTCTTGGATTCGGTTTGCAAGTATTTTATTGAGTATTTTTGTATCAATGTTCATAAGAGAGATAGGCCTGAAGTTCTCTTTTTTTTGTTGGGTCTTTGTGTGGTTTAGATATCAGGGTGACTGTTGCTTCATAGACTGAGTTTGGTAATGTACCTTCTGTTTCTATTTTGTGGAATAGTTTGAGGAGAATTGGTGTGAGCACTTCTTTGAAGGTCTGGTAGAATTCCACGCTGAAACCATCTGGTCCAGGGCTTTTTTTGGAGGGGAGACTGTGAATGACTGCTTCAATTTCCTTGGGGGATATAGGACTATTCAGTCTTTCTACCTGATCTTGACTTAATGTTGGAAGATGGAATCTATCAAGAAAATTGTCCATTTCATTTAGATTTTCAAATTTTGTGGCATATAGGCTTTTGTAGTATGACCTAATGATTGTTTGAATTTCCTCTGTGTCTGTAGTTATGTCACCCTTTTCATCTCTGATTTTGTTGATTTGGATAGATTCTCTCTGCTTTTTAGTTAGTTTGGCTAAGGGTTTGTTGATCTTGTTGATTTTCTCAAAGAACCAGCTTTTTGTTTCATTGATTCTTTGAATAGTTTTATTTGTTTCTAATTGATTGATTTCAGCCCTGAGTTTGATTATTTCCAGCCTTCTGCTCCTCTTGGGTGTATCTGCTTCTTTTTTTTCTAGGGTTTTCAGTTGGGCCATTAAGTTGTTTGTATGTGATATTACGAATTTCTTCTTGCAGGCACTTAGTGCTATAAATTTTCCCCTGAGCACTGCTTTCAATGTGTCCCATAAATTTGGGTATGTTGTGCCTTCATTTTCATTGAATTCTATGAAGTCTTTAATTTCTTTCTTTATTTCTTCCTTAACCCAGCTGTCGTTGAGTAACAGGTTGTTCAGTTTCCATGTGCGTGTAGGCTGTTTGTTATTTCTGTTGTTGTTGAGATCCAGCTTAAGTCCATGGTGGTCAGATAGAATACAAGGGATTATTTCAATCTTTTTGTATCTGTTGAGGCTTTCTTTATGACCAACTATATGGTCTATTTTGGAGAAGGTTCCATGCGGTGCTGAAAAGAAGGTATACTCTTTTGAGTTTGAATGAAAAGATCTGTAGACGTCTATTAGGTCCATTTGATTTAGTGTCTCTGTAAGTGTTTTTATTTCCCTATTTGTTTTCTGTCTAGTTGATCTGTCCCTTGGTGAGAATGGAGTGTTGAAGTCTCCCACTATTAGGGTTTTAGGATCAATGTGTGATTTAAGCTTTAATATTGTTTCATTTACGAATGTAGGTGCTCTTGTATTTGGGGCATAGATATTCAAAATTGTGATGTCCTCTTGGTGGATTTTTCCTTTGATGAGAATATAGTGGCCGTCCTTATCTTTTTTGATTAACTTGGGTTGAAAGTCTATTTTATTAGATATTAGGATGGCTACTCCCGCTTGTTTTCTGGAACCATTTGCTTGAAAGACATTTTTCCAGCCCTTTACTCTGAGGTAGTGTTTATCTTTGTTGCATAGGTGTGTTTCTTGGATGCAACAGAATGATGGATCCTGTTTCCGCAACCATTCTGTTAGTCTGTGTCTTTTAATTGGGGAGTTGAGTCCGTTGATGTTGATAGAAACTAGTGACCAACAATTGTTACTTACTTTAGATGTGGTGTTGGTGGTGTCACTGAGTTTCATTGCTTGTCTTCTTTTGGTTTTTTTGTTGTGTAGTTATCTATTTCCTCTGTTTCCTTCGATGTAGTTGTTTTCTTTGGTTTGGACTTTCCCTCCTAGTAGCTTTTGTAGAGCTGGGTTACTATGTAGATATTGTTTAAATTTGGTTTTGTCTTGGAATATCTTGAATTCTCCGTCTATGTTGATTGAAAGTTTTGCTGGGTATAGTAGTCTGGGTTGGAATCTGTGGTCCCTTAAGGACTGTATGATTTCTGTCTGGCTTTCATAGTTTCTGTTGAGAAATCTGGTGTGATTCTGATAGGTCTACCTTCATATGTTACTTGGCCTTTTTCCCTTGCTGCTTTTAGAATTTTTTCTTTGTTCTGTAGGTTCAGTGTTTTGACTATGATGTGACGTGAAGAATTTCTTTTCTGGTCTAGTCTACTTGGTGTTCTGTAGGCCTCTTGTATGTTTATGGCCATCTCCTTCTTTAAGTTGGGAAAGTTTTCTTCTATAATTTTCTTGAAAATATTTTCCGGACCTTTGAGCCTGATGTCTTCTTTTTCTTCTACTCCTATTATTCTTAGGTTTTGTCTTTTCATGGTGTCCTTGATTTCTTGGATGTTTTGTGTTTGGAACTTTTCTGATTTTATTTTTTCTTTGAGAGACGTGTCAATTTCTGCAAGTGTATCTTCGGCTCCTGAGATTCTTTCTTCCGTCTCTTGTATTCTGTTGGTGATGCTTACCTTTGTGGTGCCTGATCTTTTCTCTATGTTCTCCAGCTCCTGGTTTTTCTCTATTTGTGTTTTCTTTATTGATTCTAATTCTGTTTTCATGTCTTGCACCATTTCCTTCATCTGTTTGAATGTGGACTCCTGCTTTTCAATGATAGCTTCTATTTTTTTGTCCGTTTCCTCTCTGTGTATCACTAATTGTGCCTCTACTTCTTTGGGTATAATTGCCTGTATTTCTATGAGAGCTTTGTTTATTTCTTCTTTATTTGCCTTCATTTGTGTGGACATTTCTTTGAGAGCTTTGTGCATTTCTTATTTGTTTGCCTCACTTTTCGTGGTCATTTCTCTGAGAGCACGATTTGTTTCCTCTTGGTTAGTCTCGATTTCTTTGGTTATTTCTCTGAGGGCTTTGTTCATTTCATCTCTATGGGCCTCTAATAGCTGGAGAAACATAGTTTTGAGGTCGTTTTCTTGTATATCTAGTGAATTGAAGTGTCCATTGTTTTGTGGGGTTGCTGGTGAGGTCATTATGTCCTGATTTTTGTTGGAAGTGTTCTTACGTCTGCCTCTAGCCATCTGGTTATTTATAATCCTCACTGGTTGTTCCTCGAGATTGTAGTTTGGGCTATGATCCTCTCTTTCTGTTTTCTGGACTGTTTTTTCAGGAAGATGAGAGAGGTTCACTGCTTTGGGAGTGTGCACTGTGTTTTCAGTTTTGCCTAAGTAAAGAATGTGACGCTGGCGCTATTCGTGTGCGCTTTTAGCGGGCGCAGTGTGCATGTGCGGATTCTCTGACTATTGCCTTGGCCTGCAAGCCACTATTATGCAGTTCTGACTGAGATCCAGGGATTGTTTGCCTGGATTACCCTGGTGGACCCGCAAGGCAGAGGCTTCAATGTTGGGGTCGCTATCCCAAGAATCCCTCTGATGCCCACACTAGGAGTGTGTGGCAGGGATCTCATCTGGTTGCTTCTGTGGAGAGGCCCTGGGTCTGGGGCAATCTCTCCCTAGAAGGCTCACTCACTCTCTTGCAGGACCAGTTGGAATGCACAGGGGTTCCCCTTGCTCACTACTCTCAGTTTTGGTCTTGCTGCGGAAGTGCACAGGTAGGCTAACAGTCAGCTCTGTGACACTGTGGCCGCAGGACTCGGTGTCCACCTTTCCTGTGTGCTGCCTCTTTGTCCTTTCCCTCTGCCAGGAGGGGTTATGTTGACTGGTCCCTGGGTGACGCGGGAAAGAGTTAGGGTGAGTGTACTCAATCCCAGATCCCGGGCCCAGATCTCTCTGCCAGAAGCAGCCTAGCAGTAGAATCTATGTTTGCTGATCCCAAGAGAGTACCGGGTAGGGTTGAGTGTCCTCAGATCCAGAGCTTGGGTTTCTCTGCTAGGGGCCGCTGGAGAGAGGGTGCTGTGTCCTTGGCAGGCTGCCTCTCTGTCCTTCCCCTCTGACTTTCTCCTCTGCTAGGGCAAGCTTATGGAGGTGCTCTCAGGGGAGTGCCAGCAGGGGTTGGGGCTTCTCAGTCGGATCCTGAGCCCTGAGCCGGTGGCGTTTCTCTGCCGGGGGGGGGGGGGGGGGGGGGGGGGGGGGGGGCGCCGGTGATAGAACTTGCTGCTAGACCTTATTGCGCTGGACCCAGGAGAATCTCAGGTCGTGTAGAATGACCACAGTCCCAGATCCCGAGCTGTAGTTTGTTTGCTAGGAGCGGCTGGCAGCACTGGAGTTCCGGCACTGTGAAGCCGCTGTGCACCTCTTTATCCTTCTGCTCCGCTGTGGCAGGGTGATGGCGGTGTTTGGGGGAGTGCCCGAAAGGATTGGGTTTGCTCAGCCCCGATCTCGGGTTGGGGTACAGACAATGTGGTCTGTGGCAGATTCTCCTGGCCGCCTCCTGCCTCCTCCGAAGAGGGAGTAGGGATTTTG
This sequence comes from Psammomys obesus, assembly GCF_907164565.1. Classification (NCBI taxonomy): domain Eukaryota; kingdom Metazoa; phylum Chordata; class Mammalia; order Rodentia; family Muridae; genus Psammomys; species Psammomys obesus. The sequence goes on along the minus strand of NW_026590654.1, from coordinate 2,532,128 downwards.
AGCTGGGCGCGCAGCCTCTATCCTCCCGCTGTGGGAGCTCAGTTGTGATGGCGGCAGGTACCCGCTGTGGTCGGAGAGACCTTCCAGGGAAAGACTAGGTGACCCGTGCGCAGTCTGGCAACTTTCCTTCCCCGTGGGGTTTTTTTGCGACTGGGACTCTCAGCCTTAGGCCCCCTTGTGCCCACCAATCAGCCTGGGAAATTGATCGTGACAAGCAGGCTTGTGGCACCAGCCCGGAGACCCAAAGCCCGCGTTGCCGGGTTCTCTTCCAGGTTCTGGCTGGGCAGCCGAGAGTGGACCTGACCGCTTCCCACGCCGTGGGAGCCTCCCCTCACCTGGGAAACACGATCGATCGCTGTTGTTTTAGGGCCCAGAGTTCAGTCTCATGGTCGCTGCACGGAGTGTGTTGTTCCGCTTCTCAGACACGGTGTTCTCCCAGTGCCGCCATTTGGCCCTAGTATCCATCTCTTGTATTTTCTTGGTGATGCTTGTATCTGTAGTTCTTGTTCTCTTCCCTTGTCTTTCTGTCTCCAGGATTCCCTCAGTCTATGTTTTCTTTATTGCTTCTATTTCCATTTTCAGGTCTTGTTCATTTTATTAATTTTCTTCACCTACTTGATTGTATTTTTTAAGGGTTTTATTTATTTCCCTTTTAGAGGTCTCTACTATTTTTGTAAGGTTGGATTTAAGGTCTTCTTGTGCTTTGGCTGTGTTAGGATATCCAAGGCTTGTAGTAGGATAGCTGGGCTCTAGTGGTGCCATATTGCCATGACACTTGTTGATTGTGTCGTTAACGTTGGCCTTTAGCCATCTAGTTGTCCTTGGCACTGGCCGGATGTTCCTGATGCCAGCAGGACTCCTAGAGGAAACGGGCAGAGCCTTGGACCTGACAGTGAGGCTCAGGGAACAGTCTGATGTTCACCTCTGCTGGCTGTGCCCCAGGAGAACCCCAGACAAGCAGGGAATTGATGGAGAAGGGTCTAAGATGGATGTTTTAGGGGCTTTGCTGGCATCCTTGAGAAGGCAGTTGTTGGGGCTGTGGCTTGAATCTAGATTCTTATGATCCTTTTAGAAATATTCAATCCTGCTTTGAAAGCCAAATAGGGGGAACATGAGAGGAATGAAAATTTATCTGATAAAATGATGAGAAATTGTAGGTGCTATCCCAATTAACCAGTTCTAGCAGTAGTAAGAGTGTTTAGAGAGCATCCCTCCAGGAATTCATGAGGTCTGTCATTAGCAAAATCTAGTAATGTAAATCCACAGAAATAGACTACATGAGAACAGTTGTGTGGCCCTTAGATAGTTTATACTGCTCAACTCCTACTAACAGATAGTAAATGCAAAAGTAACACAAATTTTGCATACCAAAAGCCTTCATCTAGAAATTTGTACCAAATATTATATTAGTATGAACTTGTTATATTTCTATTAAAATAGCACAAGGAAAGAATCCAGTATTACTGATAATATTTAATTATATTCCAGTATTGTGATAGTGGAAAATCAGGCTGACTAAGAGCAAAGTAAGAGAACTACTGAGTTATTTGTAGATAAACTCATTATATGCCTAAAAGAATCCAACAGAACACACAAACTTGAGATAATGAGATTTTAGCAAGCTTGCCAGAGACAATGCATCTATATTTACTCAACCTTCCATGTACCCAGTACTGTGTATGACACAGATCTTCAGTGTTCTAGTTAACCCTTAAACACATACTCCTTATTATTCCTGTATAACAGGAAGAGACCTGGGCACAGCAGGTGTATGCAAAAACAGGACCTGAATGTATACTGTTTCCACTTGTGACTGTCTGCCTTAACTACCACACTCCTTTGCTCCTAGAGCAACAGCAACAACAGTTTTTCTCTGGACTAACGCTGCTGCATGAGTCAGCAGAATGCATTGTCTTTCTTAACAGCAACATAATTGTAAAATATCTGGACTTTGACCTCAGCAAGCACATGCAAGTTCTCCATGTAGTAAAAAGCTTATATTTTAATGCAGGTTGCTTAAAGTCAGCAAGTGACAAAACACAGTGGGATGGGAAGGATGTTCCTCTGTAGAGTAGTAGTCAATGATTTTCAGTGAGGTGACACAACATTAGAGAGACATTAGTTAGCTGAGTAGTATTCCATTGAGTAAATGCTATTCAGCTATTAAAAAACAAGGAAATCATGACATTTTTCAGGCAATTGGATGGAACTAGAAAAGATCATGCTGAGTGAGGTAACCCAGAACCAGAAAGACACACATGGTATATATGGATATTAGCCATAAAATATAGGATAACCGTAATAAAATCTACAGACCTAAGGAAGCTAAACAAGGAGTACCCTAGGGAGGATGTTTAAATCTCACTCAGAATGGCAAATAGGATAGACACCAGAGGTGGTGGAAGAGAGGGAACAGGATGGGAGTCTACCATAGATGTCCTCTGAAAGGCTCCACCCAACAAGGGATCGACTCAGATGCAGATACTCTCAGCCAAACTTTGGGCAGAGGACAAGGACTCTTATGGAAGAAGGGTGTGGGGTAGAAGGACATAGTGGGGATAGGAGCTCCACAAGGAGACCAACAAAACCAAAACATCTGGGCTCAGGGGTTCCTTAAGAGACTGATGCAACAACCAAGGACCATGCATTGAGAGGACTTAGACCCCCTGCTCAGATGTAGCCGACTGGCAGCTCAGACTCTATATGGGTCCTGGAGTAAGGAGAGCAGGGGCTGCCTCTGTCTTGAACTCAGTTGTCTGCTCCTTGATCACTTCCCCCTGGCAATTGGCCTTGCCAGGCCACAGAAACAGAGGATGCAGGAAGTCCTGATGAGACTTGATAAGCTAGGGGCAGATAGCAGGGGAGGTACTCCCCTGGAGAAGGAGGAGAAGCATAAAGGGGAAGTGGGAGGGATGGTGGGACTGGGAGAAGTTGGGGGAGGGGGCTATAATCAGCATATACAATGAATAAATTGTAAAAGCAAAAAGTAATAAAAAAGGAAAGACATTAGTTAATCATTTAAAGTCAGGTTTAAAAGTAGGACAGTGTTAGGAACAAACTCCTCTCCCATCTGTCAAATAGCCTGCAGTGAACCTTGAAACTAAATGCTACCATGATCTAAATTAATACCCTGGCCATTTCAAGAAATTATCTACTGCTACTCTAAAGGTTATAAGGGTGGATTTTAATCTAAATAAGTCAATGTTGAAAAAAAAGAGTAAAGACAACTTCCCTTTTCAAATATTAAGATACACTAAACCAATGGTTCTCAACTTTCCTGATGCTGTGACTCTTTAATACAGTTCCTCATGTTGTGGTGAGCCCCAAACATAAAATTATTTTTGTTGCTACTTCACAACTATAGTTTTGCTACTGTTATGAATCAAAATATAAATATCTGATATGCAGTATATGTGATATGTGATCCCTGTGAAAGGGTCATTAATGGCCCAAATGGGTTAATACCTAAATGTTGAGAATCACTGCACTAAACAATCACGTTAGTGATAATTAATATTGGTTAGAATGGAAGTAACTTGAGCAAAGTTAGAAAGCAGATAAATTTAAAAGTCCAATAAGCTTTAAAAATTCAAACATTTAAAAATTCAGTCTCTGAAATATCATCTCTTTTTCAAAAAAAATTATTTATTTATTTGTTTATTACAGTTTATTCATTTTGTATCCCAGCTGTAGCCACCTCCCTCGTCTCCTCCCAATCCCACCCTCCCTCCCGCTTCTCTTCCCATGCCCCTCCCCCAGTCCACTGATAGGGGAGGTTCTCCTCCCCTTCTATCTGACCCTAGCCTATCAGGTCTCATCAGGGCTGGCTGCATCATCTTCCTCTGTGGCCTGGCAAGGTTGCACCCCCACAGGGGGAGGTGATAAAAGAGCTGGCCACTGAGCTCATGTCAGAGACAGACCTTGCTTTCCCTTACTAGGGAACCCTCTCATCTAGTCTCTTTTAAAATTCAAAGTCTTTTCAAATTTAATATTTCTCAACTGTGGACTCCAAGAACCAGGGCACAGTCATATTCAAATCAAAAAAAAAAAAAAAAAAAAAAAAAAAAAAAAAAAAAAAAAAAAAAAACCAAAAACCAAATTCCAACTGTAGATAACTCAATGGCCAATGTCTGGACTCTTCCAAAGGGCCTGAGTCACTTCCCCAGGTTCATACTCTGCAGTACACACAGCTTGTCCAGTAACCTCACAGATGCTCTACTCCACTGCTGCTGCTGCTCTTAATGGTCATTTGGTGATACTGGCATCTCCAAAATGCTGGGGTTTTCTCATACAATGCACTGCACTTTGACCAGTAACCTCTTTTAGCCTCTTTTGAGGTGCCAAGCCTCAACTCTCTGCATGATCCCTTCAATCCTGGGTCTTTGATGCCACTGAGGCTGCACCTTTATCAGTGGCCTCCTTTGACCTCTCCCAGTGACAAGCCTCAGTTGTTCTCCATGACCTTTCCATGCCTTCCAAACCATACTACCTGGAAGACCCTCAGTTGCCAACACAAGGTACAACTTTGGTCACCCCTAAAACAGTTTCGTGTGCTGATCCTGAGGAAGCATTTTCCAGAAGATTTCAAGTCAGTGATGCTGGTCTCTTCTTAATCGACTGATTCTTTAGCTCCAGGTGACCAGACAAGAGTCTTTACACAAATGCCCCAGTATTCTCTGCTGGCCTCTGACACTTCACAAGCCAGGCCTCCATCATCTGCACTGCTGGAAACATTCTTATATTCAAGCTCCTCTAAAAGAGGGTTAGAGATCTCAACACTCATATGACTTTTCTAGCCTGAAGTTTCAAAGTCTTTCTACAGTCCTCCCCAAACAACATGGTCATGTCTGCCACAATTCCTCATCATCCTGGTGCTTACTTTCGTCCTAGTTAGTGTTACCATTGCCCTAATAAAACAGGAGACTGGAGGCAGGAACTGATGCAGAGGCCATGGAGGGTTGATACTTACTGGTTTACTTCCGCTGGATTGCTAAATCTGCTTTCTTATAGAACCCAGAGATGGCCCCACCCACAATGGAATGGGCCCTCCTCCCACATCAATCACTAAGAAATGCACTACAGGCTTGCCTCCAGCCTGATTTTATGCAGGCATTTTCTCAATTGAGGTTCCCCTCTCTCAAAAACATCTAGTCTGTATCAAGTTGACATAAAAGTATCCAGCATAAAAAGAAACACTGATATTAAGCATTTCTTTCAGCACTTTCTCAGACAATTAGGAGTGCTACAACTGAGTGCTACCTCAAGATCCAGCTATCCCACTCCTGGGCATATATCCAAAAGATGCTCAAGTATACAACAAGGACATTTGATCAACCATGTTTGTAGCAGCTTTGTAATAGGCAGAAGCTGGAAACAACCCAGATGTCCCTCAGTTGAGGAATGGATATAGAAATTGTGGTACATTTACACAATAGAATACTACTCAGTAATTAAAAACAAGGAAATCATGAAATTTTCAGGCAAATGGTGGGATGTAGAAAAGATCATCCTGAGTGAGGTGAAGCAGAAAGACACACATGGTATATATTCACTTATAAGTAGATATTAGACATATAATATAGGATACTCATACTAAAATCTGTACACCTGAGGAAGCTAATCAAGGAGGAGGACCCTGGGTAAGATGCTTAATCTTCATTCAGAAAGACAGACATTGGAAGGGAGAGAAAACAGGGAACAGGACAGGAGCCTGTCACAGAGGGCCTCTGAAAGACTCTTTCCAGCAGGTATATATATATGCTGAGACTCATAGCCAAACTTTGGGCAGAGTGCAGGGAATCTTATGAAAGAGGGGGGAGATAGAAAGACCGGGAGGGAACAGGAGCTCCACAAGGAGAGCAACAGAACCAAAAAATCTGGACACAGGGGTCTTTTATGAGACTGATACTCCAAACAAGGACCATTCATGGAGATAACCTAGAACCCCTGCACAGATATAGCCCATGGCAGCTCAGTGTCCAAGAGGGTTCCCCAATAATAGGAACAAGGACCATCTCTGACATGAACTCATGGGCTGGCTCTTTGATCACCTCCACCTAAGGGAGAGGCAGACTTACCAGGCCACAGAGGAGGATAATGCAGCCAGTCCTGATGAGACCTGATTTATTAGGGTCAGATGGAAGGGGAGGAGGACCTCCCCGATCATTGGACTGGGGGAGGGGCATAGGAGAAGAAGAGGGAGGGTGGAGTTAGGAGGGAATGGGGGAGGGGGCTACAGCTGGAATACAAAGTGAATAAACTGTAATTAATAAAAATAAAATAAAATAAAAAAATACTGATGTTTTCTCTTTTCTTTTCTTTTCTTTTTTTTTTTTTTTTTTTAGATAGAGGCGAAACTATCAATTAAAGGAGAAAAGGTAACCTGTCTATCAGAGGTTAGGGAACTTCCTTTTCCTTCACCACAGCTAGTACTATAAATAAAGGTGGACTCCAGGAACACTGCAGATTTATGTGGAAAAATTAAATGTATAAAAGTACTAGAAGGTGATTCAGAAGACTAGTTTCCTAATTAAAGTGTAAAGAAAGGAAAACCTTAAAAGCCAACCACTCTGAATAACAACTCAAAATCCCTAATAATATAAGAAAGTATCAAAATACGACAGAAATGGGATTTTACTTTATGCCCATTTCAGTGGTAAAAACTGGAAAGTTAGATGATGGAGGCAGCAACTGGATGGAGAACGTTAAATGCTGCTTTCCTGTGTGATAGAAGGTGTCTTCGCTACTGTTCTACTGCTGTGGAAGAAAGACCATGACCAAGTCAACTTACTACCGAGAACATGTAACTGGGGTGCTTATAGATGCAAAGTGTGAGGCTATGACCATCATGGTGGGGAGCATGGCAGCAGACGAGCAAGCATGGTGCTGGAGCAGTGGGTTGGAGCTAACATCATTTTTATTTTATTTATTTAATCACTTTTCAACCTGATCCCAGCCTCCTTCCTACTCTCCTCACAGTCTCACCTCTCCTTCTTCTCAGAAAAGGGGAGGGCCCCCAAGGGGTAGCAACCCACTCTGGCATCTCAAGTTTCAGCAGGACTAAACATATCCCCTCCCATTGAGACCTGACAGGCAGCCCAGATAGGGCAAAGGGATCCAAAGATAGGTAACAGAGTCATAGATAGCCCCTACTCCCATTGTTAGGGGACCCACATGTTAAAAAGGCTGTGTATCTCCTGCATATGTGTAGGGATCTAGGTGCAGCCTCTGCATGCTCTTTGGTAGTTGGTCCAGTCTCTGTGAGCCCCCATGAGTCCACCTTAGTTTGCTATTTTAGGTTATTTTACTCAGTAGGTCTTCTTGTAGTGTCCTTGAAACCTCCAGGGAGCTAACATCTTATCTGCTAGTTGGCCTTGACAGAGGCTTTTGAAACCTTGAAGCCCTTACCTCCCAATAAGCCACATCTCCTAATCCTTCCCAATATAGTTCTACCAACTTTGGAGCAAACATTCAAACATAGTAGCCTATGGGGGAGGGTCATTCTTGTTAAAGCCACCACGGAGTGTTTCTGAAAATATGTATCATTTAATTAAACTATGATTTTATGATTTATAAAATTACACATTATAAACGTGATCTGATAACTCTTTCAAAACACATACTGATTCTTTTGGTTGCACTGACTCCCTGCCTTTTCTTTCACAGTGCTACAAGTACATCATACAGTGCTTGGTGCTGTTTAACAGCTGGCCTCTCACTGAAACTCAGCTGACATTTGTTCAAGCACTAAAAGACTTAGAGAAATTTGATATGAAAGGTAGGTCACTCTAAATACTTTAAAAATATTTGTTTTATTTCATGTGTATAAGTATTTTGCCTGTATGTACATATGCATACCATGTGGATGCTTGGTGCCTGTGGAGGTCTAAAGAGAGCATTGTATCTCTTGAAGCAGGAGTTATACATGATTGTGAGTCTCCAATGAGGGTGCAGGGAACAGAACTCTGGTCCACAGCAAGTTCTGTTAAGTTAAGAAGCAGTGTTCTTAACAGCGATTTCTCCATCCCATACCTTAAATGGTATTCATGTCACTTTTATTTTAAGTACTGAGTAGTAAGTTGATTACACAATTAAAATATGTTGTTGCTCATAATCAACAGTCTCATATTTTTATATTAATTATGTTTCAATATTTTTAGTGCATAATTTTTAAAACCTAAAAACATTTTGTCATTGAGGCCATGCATAAACATGTTTTATCTACTTAGCAAAACTTATGCATCACTTACACTTGCAAATCTTTTATGATGATAAAATTGTATTTCCCATAGTTGTTAGGAAAGAATAACAATGAAGACAGACTCTGAAGATACACATATTTAATTCCAACATTCAGCAGGCAGAAGCAGGTTGATCTCTGTGAGTTCAAGGCCAGTGTGGTCTCCATAGTACAGTGATCCAGGGTTACATAGTACACTGTCTCAAAAATATGTTATGGTGTGTGGCAGGAGAGATGTCTCACTAGCTACTCTTCCAGAAGACTTTGGTTCAATATCCAGCACCCACATAGCAGCTCACAATTGTCTGTAACTCCAGTTTCAGGGGACCCCAACATCCTCACACAGACATACATTCAATTAAAACACCAAAGCACATAAAAATTAAAAAGAAATCATTAAAAAATATGCTAAAGGTTTATATGCACACCAAACATTTACAATTACAAAATAAATAGAAATAATAGAGAAACAGTACAATATTGTGTATGCTTCTGTTTTCAGCAAAACTTTGTGCTTTCTTCCTGTTCTTCAGGGACAGTTCATAGTGCCAATATATGTTAAATTATATTCCTGGAAGCTTAGAATTGTAGTAGAAAAAAGAATAAAATCCAAGCCTTCTTGTTTGCCTGTGTGGTTTGTTCCATGAGATGCCTATGTCTCTTTAGTCTTGTTTTTATATTATAATAATTTTTTTACATAGGTCTTGATACAACCAACATACTCATGCTAATGTTGTTCATATCATTTCCAAATATATAGCATATAACAGAGAGCTTATTATCCAACACTAGCTTATGAAAAGAGAATATCAGGGGTAGAAACATAAGTCAGCAAAGCAAATTGGCCAGGCATGTGCAAGACTCTAGGTTCAATGTAAGTGTGAGAAAGAGAGGGGAGGGGAAGGTAGTAGGGAAGGTGAAGGCAAAGGAAGGAGAGAAGAAGGGAGAGAGGAAAGAAGTGGGGCAGTTGAAGGAAGGGAGGGGGTCAACCTGATTACAATCACATGGGAATCTTGCCAACAGGGAAAACTTAGTTCTTAACACTGATGAGATTTCAATAATACTCAACGATAGAAGAAGAAATATGTGTGCACACATGTTAGGCTATCAAGGGCAAAGAAGCATTACACAGTCCTGAAATAAATTTACACATAGTGAGCAAAATGTGAAGTTAACTGCCACGGACCGGCCCAGTCGGGCTCCCGGCATCTGCGGAAGAACAAGGCTTTGGACAGGAAGACACGGTTTCAGCGATGAATTGACAGACAGAGACATCTTGATGGTTTTGACTCTGCTGCAACTTTACTGAAGTCAAGCTGCTATTTTTATAGTGATCTCACAAGGAAGCACCTTAAAACTGGCATGCTTTCCAGAACATTCAGACTTTTACCAAGGATACAAAGTTTATGTTTTAACATAGGGCAGTGCCCACAAGAAATCTTTGCCTAGAAACTTTCTGATCAACGCAAACAAGAAACAAAAACCTCAAACTATGGTTTCATTATCACTGACTAGTGAAGAGGAAAGTCAGGAGCTGTAATAGTCCTCCGAGCCAAGTCGAATACCTGCCAAAGTCTAAACATACCTTTGTCAACCATCCTCCCTTATGTCCTGCTAAAGATTTATGATCTTCCCTAGGAACAAGACGCTGAAGGGAGGGGTAAACTCGTGCCAGCTGTACTTCTCATGTTATTTTTTCTTAAGAAGGAGCCTATTATTTTTTCACTATTCTTATAACGCCTATTAATACTAAATCTAATTCATTACTTTTCTTAAACTTATTCCTTTTACATATTATTTTTATTAAAGCCTTTAATAATCTACTAATAATAAATTTCTTTATAAAATTAGTTGTGCTGTTTCAGGAGTCACAGAGAAAGATCAAAGAATTTATTAATCCAGCCCCAGAGCCACAACTGAAAAAGCGTAGAAATCTCAGAATACGTCTCTTTTCCAAGTGGGATGAGTTTGCCAGGGACCTTCCAGGGGGCAAATTTCCGAAGAAAGCATATCCCCCGCCCTGTAGTATTTGCTACTATGGCGACACTGGCGTGGGTGTAGCAGTTAACAATATGGGTCAAGTCTATAAAAGGAAAGTTATCCTTGGATGGAAAAATGTATCACAGTAGCTAAACTGTCCTGACTTGTGCTGAACAGCAGTAACTTGTCACCTGTAAGACCTCAAGGGCTCCTGTCTTGGAAGACTCTCACAAATGCACAGGCAACCTGTAGGAGTTCTCTGCTCCTAGTAGCATTCAAAAAAATGGTATCAGCATTATTCTATATTCAAACTCTAAAATAGGCCTGAAAGAATCATACTATGTATTGTTTTGTGTGTAATAACATATTTATCAATTTCATGTATGATGAGCAAGTGCTGAAATTAAGCCATTCCATGCACCGAGTAGCATTTGTTGATGAAAAGCAGTAAGCAAAGAAACTAAGAATTATACTGCATTTAAAACAATTTGGAGACTGATACTCCAAGTAAGGACCATGCATAGAGAGGACCTAGACCCCTTGTTCAAAGGAAGCCCATTGGCTGCTCAGTTTCCAAGTGGGTTCCCTAGTAAGGGGTGCAGGATCTGTCTCTGACATAAATTCAGTGGCTCTTTGCTTATCTCCCTCTAGGAGGTACAGCTTTGCCAGGCCACAGAGGAAGATGATGCAACCAGCCTTGATGAGACCTGATAAGCTAGGGTCAGCTAGAAGGGGAGGGGGTCTTCCCCTATTAGGGCACAAGGAAAAGGGCATAGAGGGAGAAGAAAGGTAGGTAGGACTGGGAAGAGACTAGGGGAGGGGACTGGAGCAGGGATACAAAGTGAATAAATTGTAATAAATAAATATATAAATTAAATTAAAAAACAATCTGGAGATTTTCTCTTTGAGAGGAGTTGTTGAAAAATCTTTTTGACAATCAAATAGCTTTGAGTTCAGAATAAAAGATTATTACTAATTGTGTTAAAATATAGTCTTAGAATTATCATTTAATTCATTTATTACTTGTGTGCTCTCCCACACACACACACACACACATACACACACACACACACACACAGAGTGCACCCACATGCATGCACACACTTACTTCAGCTTATGAGTGTGGAAATCCAACCTGCGGGAGTTGGTTCCTCTTACATCACTATGGGTTCTTGAGGTCAAACTCAGATAACCAAGTTTGGCAATATTCCCCATTCACTGACTAAGCTTTCTCACAGACTCAAGTGTGGATTTTTAGGTGGCCAGTTCAATTAAATTAAAGCATATCACTATATCAACTGCAACGTTTTAGTTCTATTTACAGCTCAAAGCTTACATGTTTTGTAGGCTTTTTTTTTTTCTTTAAAGAATTTGAGTGCTTAGAAAACTTTAGTTCTTGGTGTGTTAATTATCAATTTAGCTTAATTTTAAAATATAAATATTTTTATCAACAAGAATTTGGCCATGTTATTTTCTTACTGTACTGATGATCAGACTTAAAATTTTATATTCATACTGAAGTCAATAAAACTATTTTTCATTAATTTAAAGCATTTAATTTCTATGAGAAATTTAACATATGGTTTGATGTTTTTCAAAACTTTATATCCTTACAACCCAGAAATAAAAAAAAAAATTAAAAACAAAAAAAAATTCCCAAGCTGACATATACAGAGTTGGGATATTTCTGCTATTATTTATACACGCCATGGCTTCTGGCTATTGCAAGACAACAGTGCCACTTTTGTTTATTTCACTACAATTCACTAAAGGGCTGGCTAGCTGGGAGTTGTCAGTGGCATCCACCCTTCATCACTGTGATGCTGTCATTCTAAACTCTGTTGTCAATATGCCAGCTTTCTATGTTGATAATCAAGCCTTTGAAATTCTAATTTATCTATTAAATATAATTTTTTAATCTTTATCAAAAAACTCTTGGTTTAAGGGATTATTTTTTTCTTTTTTTTTTTGATTTTATTTTTTTCTTATCAGTTACATTTTATTAACTCTGTATCCCAGCCTTGTCCTGATCCCTCATTCCCTCCCAGTCCCTCCCTCCCTCCCTCATCTCCACTGTGCCCCTTGCCAAGTCCACTGATAGGGGGGACCTCCTCCCCATTCATCTGATCCTGTTTTATCAGGTATCTTCAGGACTGGCTGCAAAGCTCTCCTCTGTGGCCTAACAGGACTGCTCCTCCCTTGGGGGGTGGGGAGGCCAAAGAGCCAGTCATTGAGTTCCTGTTAGAAATAGTCCTTGTTCCCCTCACTATGGGAAACCAATTGGTTACTGAGCTACCACAGGCTACATCTGAGCAGAGGTTCTAGGTGACATTCATACATGGTCCTTGGTTACATGTCAGTCTCAGAAAAGACCCTGTGCCCAGATAAATTTGGTCCTTGTGGAGCTCCTATCTTAAGGGATTATTTTTAAGGGGGAGAATTACACAATGAAGTATTGTGAATTTAAGTCGAAAAGTCTTTGACAGGACAAAATATTACATACATTTTATATTAATATGCTTTATAATGTAATTATATGTTGTAGTTGCATAAAATAAACATTTTAAGATATATCACAAAACAAACATATATATTTCAGTTTCCAAGAATACAGCTCAAAGCACTGACTTTGAATCCTAAAAGATACTTGCATTTCTCTATCCATGGAAGTTTCATCCTCTACTGAAGGTACCTTCTATTGTGTGCTGGGTCATGTCAGGTAGAGTAAGAACCCAAAGAAAATCACAAAGGGCTTCTTAAGCTCATGTCATCAGCAGGTGTTGTCTCTGAGCACTTCCTCCCCTTAAGGGATGTGCAGGTTCCTCCAGAGCTTTCTAATTACAGGCACATTCACATGACATCACACCTTCCATAACTCTTGAATCAGTAAAATGGTTTCCATTTCACAGCTTATTCTAATACAAGCTGCCAAGACATGCAGATTTCTTGCAAGCTTTGCAAACTAAAGTAAGCAACCTGATAATGGCTTCATCTTATGAATTAATCAATTAGATTTAAAGGACACAGCATGCATACAGACAAATCTTACATTTTATAAGCATCAAGATAAAAAGAAATATATAAGAGCAAAGGTCTTTGAACATTAATGAGATTAAGTTGCTACTAATTCAAGCTTATTATAAAATATTTTAATTATACTCATACCCAGAGATACCACTAAGAAAATGAATAGGCACAGAAAACAGAAGCCTGAGAGAATTAAAATGCTGCAGAAGGAAGTATGGTTTTGAAGCAAAAGAAGGTAGCATCAGAACATTAGAGGAACAACAGCAACAACAATAAAAAGGATATGAAGTATGTAGTAAAATAAATATCAGAATAGCTGACATAAATCTTCCTTTTGGGTGATTATGTTTACTATAAATTAAATGTGCTTTACAACAAAACATGATATAACTGTGCATGTTCTTAAGAGGGACATCTTTTAATTTCAAAGATATAAACAGTCTTAGGACAAAAAGGTGAAATACACATTACAAATAGTAGCCCAAATAAACCTGGAATGGTCATACTATTGTCAAAAATAGATTTTAAAGAAAAAAATGGGTATATGAGTTACTTTATAATGCTGAAGAGACCATAAATCAAAACAATACCATTATAAACATCAGAACTGAATCTCATTAACAGTATTTAAAATGCATGAAGCAAAACTAGTATTGAACAAAGAAATGGCTAATTATACAGCTAGTTGGAAATTTCTGATACCGCACTTTAAATAGTGGCAAGAAATTTAAACAAAAATCATAATATCATAAAATGCTTGAATAACATGGCAAACAGCCTGCCCTATGAAAAGAATTCTCCACTCAACACCCCCAGACACATGCTCTTCTCATCACTCCTGGAGCATCTGGAGGATGACAGCAGATGAAGCAATGCAGTGAGTCTAAATAACTGGGCAGGGGTAGAAATCAGGCAGCTATGTTCTCTGATCACAAGGGAATAAAACTAGAAAACAGTAAGAAATGAATGTGAAGATTTCCTAGGTGTGTAAAAAGCAACACTGCCTTAACATAACTGTCTACATTAACCCTAAAGAAAAAAACCCTGAAGAATGGAGTATAGGGAGATGGCTCAGAAGCTAAAGAGCACTTACTGCCCTTGCAGAGAACAAGGGTTCACAGTTCCCAGCACCTACATGGTGATTCACAACTGCCTGTAACTCAGCTTCAAGAAATCTGATGCCCCCTTCTGGTGTCTGAGGGGACCAATATGCACATATCACACACTATCACACACATATCTTTTTAAAAGAACAAACTGGAAAGCTAGAAAAAGAAAAGAACATTAATCCAAAAGCAAAAGGAAGGAAAGAGTAAAGGTTAGAGCAGAGATGAATGAATTGTGTAGCACAGGTAAAAATCAAGGTAACTCTACTATGAATGAGATAAAAGGCATCCAGAAGGCAAACACAGTAGTTTTTTTGGTGTTGCATAATGATCTGGTGGTTGCATAATCTTAATATTCTACAGCCCACTGCTTTACTTACACCAACATTGAGTTTATGCTATATGAACTATGTTCCCATTTCATTAAAAAGAATTTTGACCAATTCTTATGAAACATTTGTTTACAAGAAAAGGAATCCACCATCTTTAGATGAAACATCTTTCCAGAGTGCTTGCCAAGTCGCTACAGGAGATGGTCTTGTCATCATGTCAGGTCTCATTCGTTTCCATTTTCATGTCTTTTCAGCTCATGTGGAGAAACATGAAGAATTGATTACCACAGGAAGCCCAGATTTCCATGCTGTCAGTGAAGGGCAGAAATCTGTAGGAACTTCCAAAACATCAAGGAAAGGCAAGGAGAAGGCTGCGGAGAAAGAAAAGTCAGTCAAAGAAAAACAGGCTCCTCGCTTTGAGCCTCAGGTGGGTGCAGATGTGACTTCCTCCTTACTTGAACAGATCCTGGTGGCACTTGCAAAATGGACAGTGAGGGGGAAGTTAGCAATAAGAAGAAATGAGGACTCATCATCTCAAACTCCAGAAGAGGTGAATCTTGTCCACTTGCATTTTAAGGATCCCATTTCTTAGCTGCATTGTGTCCTTGAGATCATGACATAAGCTATATTGACTATATTCAGATTCATCCTTTATTACTTTGATAGTTCTCTTATCAATCAAAACTCAATACTGAAAAAGTTCCTGATCAACTCACTTTTGGAGCCATTTAAAGAGAAAAGCTAATACTCTAAGCTTTAAAAATAAGAAAGAAAAGAATTCTCATCTCTAACACTTGGTTCTCATTAAACTACTAAGATAATTGCCTAGGAAGCAAGGTCTTCTAGGTAATAAGGAAACCAAATTTTAAATGAAAACATTTTTCTTATTTTATTTTTTAATATAATTTATTTATTACAATTTATTTACTTTGTATCCCAGCTGTAGCCCCACCCTCATTCCCTCCCAGTCCTGCCCTCCCTCCATCCCTCATCTCCTCCCATGCCCCTTCCCTAGTCCACTGATAGGGGAGGACCTCCTTCCCTTCCATCTGACCCTAGCCTATTAGGTCTCATCATAGTCTTTCATAGTCTTCATAGTCTTCACTGTCTTTTATAGTCTTCCTCTTTGGCCTCCCCTCCTTAGGGAAAGGTGATCAAAGAGCCAGCCACTGAGTTCATGTCACAGACAGCCTCTGCTCCCCTTATTAGGGAGCCCATTTGGAGACTGAGCTGCAGTGGGCTACATCTGTGCAGGGGGTTTATGTTATCTCTATGAGTGCTCCTTGGTTGGAGTATCAGTCTCAGAAAAAACCCCTAGGCCCAGATGTTTTGGTCTGTTGGTCTCCTTGGGATGCTCCAGACCATTCCAGGTCTTTTTATCTCCCCCTTCTTTCATAAGATTCCTTGCACTCTGCCCAAAGTTTGGCTATGAGTCTCAGCATCCGCTGAGTAGAGTCTTTCAGAGGCCCTCTGTGGTAGGTTCTTGTCTTATTCCTTATTTTCACCTTCTTCCAATGTCCATCCCATTTGCCTTTCTGAATGAAGATTGACCATCTTACCCAGAGTCCTTCTTCTTGCTTAGCTTCTTTAGGTGCACAGAGTTTAGCATGATTATCCTATATTAAATGAAAACTGTATTCAATGGCTGCAAACTTCTCTTCCCTGATTACATTATTTCAGATGGACATAGTCTTGCTCTTCTGAGATGTATTCTTCAATCACACCACTTTTTAACATTTAACTTGCCTGGTGGGGTCCTAGAAGATCCCAGTTCTACAACCTCATGACTCAAAGTTAGTTAACCATAAAACCCCTTTCTTTTCCAAGTTGCTTCTGGCCATATCATAGCAACAGAAAAAGCATTCACAATAGCATATTAAATGGAAACTTGAGAGAGAAATTGGCAGAAAGTCTATTTGGAGAACAAGGGTCTCTCTTCCTCTCTGACTGTCCAGGAATTACCTCTCATATGTAAAATCTAAATCCCACTTCTTTTGTTCTTGCAAGTAGTTCTATAAATCTTAAAGTACCACTTACATTCAGAGTGAGTCTGTAACAAGTACATTCAGGGCTAGATTTAGTTGATTATCTTGCTCAGTTTTAGGAAGACATCATGAGTGGCCATAAGTATAATTTAGACTTTATTTAAAAAATTTTTAACATTGTGTGTGAGTACACACACATACTCACAGGTGCATTTGAAGGCCAAAGGACAAACTATGGGAGACTATCAGGTTTGGCAGCAAGCACCCTTACCTACTTCACTGGCTAGTTTCTATTTTTAAGCTGACACAGCCTATAGGAAATCAGTTGAAAAATTGCCTGTATCAGATTGGCTTGTGGCCATGTCTGTAAGAAATCATTTTCTTTGATGATTGATGGAGGGTCCAGCCCACTGCAGGTGGCACCATCCCTATGCAGGTGAGTCTGGAATATATAAGAAAGCTAGCTGAGCATGAGCCAGTGAATTAGCCAATAAGCAGCCTTCTTCCATGTTGTTTGCATCAGTTTATGCTTGAGCTTCTGTCCTGATCTTCTCCCAGGGATGGGCCTCAAAGTATAAATTGAAATAAACCCTTTATATTTCCAAATTGCTTTTGGTCACAGCATCTATCACATCAACAGAAAACAAACTACAGCACCCATCAGCCCAATTTAGACTTTATTGTGTGTATTTTAAAGTCAATACTGCATAAAGTGATGGGCATATACACTTGTTTTTCTTTTTTCTCATGTGAGTATCATATATAAGAATGTGTGTCTGTGCGTGTGTGTGAGTAAAGGCCCAGGATTGATGTTGGAAGTCTTCCTCAATCACTTCTCACTATATTCATTGAAGCAAGACTCCTCAGCTGAATCCAGAGCTGTTTGCTGAGGCCAGCTTAGCCAGCCAGCTTGCTCTGAGGGATCCCATCTTTACCTTCTGAGCACAGGAGTTCCAGATGGGCTGCTGTGCAGTCAGCACTGGACCTCCTGGGTTCTGAACTCTTGCCCTCACCCTTTCAAAGCAAGTATGTTTTATCTACTGATACATAGCTCCAGCTCCATAGGCAACACTCATAACTGTGCAATTCTTGACTCCCAACAAGTACATCCACCATGTAGCTCAAGGTAAAGAGTAGAGATTATGTCCATGTACCCGTTGGTGTTCACTTTGCCACCCTGCACCAAAGCTCCTGGTATGAGCACATCAGCTTTCAGTCATCATGCTACTTTCACCTGTCACAGAATTCATGCAGATGCCTCCACACGTTGAATTTGTTTGTGCTCAGCTTCTCTTACTACCATATGGGCCTGTAGGATTCTTCCACATGGAGGGATACAGCAGATGTTTATTTTTAGTCAATGCTCAGCATCCAACATAGGATGTGCTATAGGTTGTCTGTTCACCACCCTGATACACTTTTATGCTGTTCACTTCATCTGCTGCTGTAAAAAGAATAAAATGAGCATTCTTACGCAAGTCTTAGCAAATTATGGTCTGATTTCTCTATGCTAAGTACCTAACTGGAATCCCTGATTAGGGAGTGAATCCTAGAACCTTCCTAGGAGAGGAAAGCATTCATATTTTTAACCTTTTTGTTTCCTAGCAAGTACCCACCATTCACCCTCAGCAAGATGATCCAAACAAACCCTACTGGATTTTGAGGCTGGTCTCTGAACACAGCGAGTCAGACTATGTTGACGTGAAAAAAGACACAGAACGAGCAGATGAAATACGAGCCATGAAGCAAGCTTGGGAGACAACTGAGCCAGGGAGGGCTATCAAGGTTACCTGCCTGAAAGGCTGTTCTTTCTCTTTCCTCATTGTTAGATGTAGTCTGAGAGATGAGCCCTGTGGTGAAGCTGCACAGGGTTCCTTTAGGGACTTGGAATTATATTAGCTACTGACTAACTGAATTCTGACATGAGGTATCCCTCATATGTCCAAGTTGTGCCCCCCCCCCTGCCTTTTATACGTAGCCATGAGGGCTGGATTCATGTCTCCTAAAAAGAGGAGAATGCAAACATTTAACGTATGCTTCCCTACTACAAACAGCTTTAGAATAAAAAGGATGTGCTGCCCCCTTGTGGAATTTAAATACCTGTCCTTCCATTCTCTTACAGCTCAGGTTTTTAACCTTCTGTAATGGTTCCTTAGGCTGTGATGACACCCCAATCATATTATTTTCATTGCTACTTCAGAACTGTAATTTTGCTATTGTTATGAATCATGATATAAATATTTTTGTACAGGGTTGTCAAAGAGGTTGCGACCCACACGTTGAGAATCCTTGCATTGGGAGCTGAGCACTTTAGTCAATGAGGAGATGGCCTGTCTAAACTACCTTATTCGCGCTTTCTTTTTCTTTCTTTCTTTTTTTCTTTTCTTTTTCTTTATTTTTTTGTTTGTTTGTTTTTTGGAACCCATATTTCTCCCTTCTCCTGAGTACCATCACATTGCTTCGGCCTGCGCTGCTTGCTGCTTTTCAAATGCTCACAGGGCTGATATCTGTCTTCTAGGCTTCTCAGGCACGTTTGAAGTACCTCAACAAATACTTTAAGAAGACAAGTGACACCTCCGTTCCTGTTCCCGTTCCTGCTTCCGCCCCCGTTCCGGCGTCCGGTCCAGTTCCCGGTTCTGTCCCTGTCATGGCCTCTGAGACTTTGCCTTCTATTCAGAGCCAAACTAAATCCTCAGAAGAAGGTCAGTGGAGGCCACAAGCTGCGCAGGCATTCAGTGGGGCCCTCTTTAAGTCACAAGGAATCATTTTAGAGTTTCTAGTCCTCAGGATTGGGAAAAACCAAACGGTTTCAAATCAGGACATGAATAGCCCTTTAATTATCAAGCCACTTATTTTCCCATCTAAGATTCTCAAGCCCATTCTCCACACATTGGCAAAAGTGGTTTTCCTTACTTAAGACAAGTTGAAGAATATAAAGTGGTGGCACACATCTGTAATCCTGACATTTGGGAGGTAGAGGCAGAAGGATTAGTTCATGTCCATTCTCAGCTATATAGTGAATTCAAGGCCAGACCCTGTTTTTAAAAGAAAAAAGATTAGTTGATGAAATCAGAGATGAAATAAGGTTCTTACTCAGTGTGATGGTAGCCATGTGGAATTGGAAGCAGGCCTACTACTTAATAATCTGGCACTTTCTTAAGAATAAGAATAAAAATAAGTATAGTCATAATAAAGCTAACTACTTAAATGGAATTATTGCCATGGTTGGCAACTTGCACTATTTAAATTATAGTTGACTCTAGTATCCAAAGATGATTGCTTTCAAGGCCTACAGCATGTGCCAAAGTGCACAGGTGTTCAACACCCTTCTAGGAAATGGAGATGTTTTCACATATAACCTGGGCACATTCTCCTGCATGCTTTGAATTTTCCTCATATTTTATATAATCATAATTCAATCTAAGTGCTTTCTAAGTAATTGTTACACTGTATCATTTAGAGAATATAAAGGCAAACAAGTATATATGTTCAATACAAATAAAACTAACAAAATTATGTAGTAAATAACAGCATAAAATTTTAAACAGTACATTTCAAATTATTTAGTATTTCTTATACTATGTGTATGTGCATGTTGTTTGGATGTAGCCACACTACACATACAGAGTACAGACAACTTTGTAGAGTCAGTTTTCTCCTTTACACGGCTTCCAGGAGTTGAACTCGGATCACTAGGCTTACACAGCAAGCATTACTTTACCTCCCTGGGCATTTTGTCATTTTTTAACCATAGGTGTTTAAAATGTTGTATCAATTAATTAATTTTATGTTACATATATGTGTGTTTTTTCCTGCATGTATGTTTATGCATCATATGTGTGTGTGGTGTTCAAGGAAGCCAGAAGACACCATCAGCTCTCCTAAAACTAGAGTTATAGACAGTTGTCATATAGGTGCTGGGAATCAAATCTGGGTTCTCTAGAAGAGCATTCAGTGCTCTTAAACGCTGTGCCATCTCTCCAGCCCTGCCTTAACAAATTCCTGATCAATGGTTGGTTGACTGAATCCATGGGTGTAGAATCCAGAGGTATAGAGGACAAATTTTATTATATTCCAACCCATTGATGTATATTCTGATATCCAAGGTGGGGAAGAGTCTCAGTAGTATTGTTAAGTTTTAAGAAGTAAGAGACCCAGAAAGCATGCAGATCTGGCCTTCCTTTGATCTATTGTCTTGTCATAGATGTCGTCATACTTGACTATGTCTAAGTACCACTGGAGGCAGAAGCAATTCACTGCCCAAATCCTGTATTTCATTCATATCAGAATATAATGCAAAATAGATCACCTACAAGGGATGAATAAATAGGAAAATAATGCATGGCTAGTGTGAAAGTTGGGGTTGGTTTTTATGATTTCTTCATGATCAAGGATTTACTACTGGAAGCTCTGCTAATGAAAATTCTTTCAGCTTTAGGATCTTCACAAGTAAGAAGCCTTTTCAGTTGTATTTTAAGACAATTTAAATAACTATTGACTCACTAGTCCCTTCCCAAAGAGAAGTACCTTGCTTATATACAGTGGTCCCAATACTTGAAGAGCTCCCTTCTGTCAATATTGCCCCAGTTTCTTGAAGCCTCTGATTGTGTGTGGCCTTCATATCCTGAGACAGCTTCCAGGCACACCTCATACATGTGTTTACACTAGCCACAACACACTTTGACATCCTAGATGCTGCAGGGTATCCGGGCCCTGGTTAGACGCTGCAGAACTTTGGAAGCATGTCCTCCAAATCTGGGCTCCTACAAACATGTAGATTTGTTTGCATGTGACTTAGCAGAGTGCAAGTTATTTTTTTCAGGGACATATACATTGTGCTATAGGAGAGCTAGCAGGAGGTACTGGGAAAGATGCCAAAGAAGAGACCAAAGAACTGCCGCCAGCTGCAGCCGGAAGTGTGCTGTGGAAGAAGTGGTCCAAGGTGAGGGATCTGGCAAAATCCACAAGCAATGACAAGGACCTGAAGGAACAGAAAGAGCCGAAAGAGCCGAAAGAGCCGAAAGAGCCGAAAGAGCCGAAAGAGCCGAAAGAGCCCAGTCCAGCGCTGAGCACCGTGGGTGCGATGACCGTCCTGAGTGTGCTGACTTCCCCGGCCCCACGGAAGGGGATCCCTACTCCTGGTGAGTTCTGATCTTGCTGGTAAGGTAAGACACACACCTGCCTCTGAAATGACAGCATGCCACATGTGAGAGCAGGGCTCCCGAATAGAATAGAATAGAATAGAATAGAATAGAATAGAATAGAATAGAATAGAATGGAATGGAATGGAATGGAATGGAATGGAATGGAATGGAATGGA
>NW_026590654.1:2509900-2510129 GCF_907164565.1 Psammomys obesus | reverse complement strand
GAATAGAATAGAATAGAATAGAATAGAATAGAATAGAATAGAATAGACTATAGAATGGAATAGAATAGAATATAGAATAGAATAGACTATAGAATAGAATAGAATAGAATAGACTATAGAATAGACTATAGAATAGAATAGACTATAGAATGGAATAGAATAGAATATAGAATAGAATAGAATAGACTATAGAATAGAATAGACTATAGAATAGAATAGACTATAGAAT
>NW_026590654.1:2499708-2509890 GCF_907164565.1 Psammomys obesus | reverse complement strand
AGACTATAGAATAGAATAGAATAGACTATAGAATAGAATAGAATAGAATAGAATAGAAGAGAATAGAAGAGAATAGAATAGACTATAGAATAGACTATAGAATAGAATAGACTATAGAATAGAATAGAATAAAGAATAGAATGGAATAGAATAGAATAGAATAGAATAGACTATAGAATAAAATAGACTATAGAATAGAATAGACTATAGAATAGAATAGACTATAGAATAGAATAGAATAAAGAATAGAATAGAATAGAATAAAAAATAGAATAGAATAGAATAGAATATAGAATAGAATATAGAATAGAATAGAATAGAATATAGAATAGAATAAAGAATAGAATAGAATAGAATAGAATAGACCCAAATAAAACAAGACGGTGGTGTCACACCTGGGACCACAGCATGGCTCCCTAGCATATCAACCTAGATTTCTCTCATTGCCTTGTGAAGCCTACAGCAAATGCTGGAAAGAAAAGAAAATACTATTGACTAAGAATTCTTTATCTGGTAAAATCCATCCTTACAAATTTTAGCCAAAATAGGAGTAAGGATGTAGCTAAGTGTTAGAGCATTTGCCTAGCCCATTCAAGGTTCTAAGTTCAATTTTCAGTACTAAAAAAAAAGCAAAAGAGAGGGTGGAGATGATTATGGAAAAATAGGTACTGAAGACAAACACAGATGGATGTGAGTCTAGAGTAGATGGCTTAAAGAAAGTGTCAAAGAAAACCTTCTGGATTAAGAGGAAATGAACTCAGAAACTAATTCAGATCCACATGAAAATGTCATTATATAGATAGATGTTTGAAGAAATTACAATTATATTTCTGAATCTGAATTTTTTAATTCATTGAGAAGAGTAATTGGAAATTTTTTTGGTGGCCCTGACATATAAACA
The DNA here is from genome assembly GCF_907164565.1 of Psammomys obesus. Lineage (NCBI taxonomy): Eukaryota > Metazoa > Chordata > Mammalia > Rodentia > Muridae > Psammomys > Psammomys obesus. The sequence continues at coordinate 2,508,989 of NW_026590654.1, read as the reverse complement.
GCATGCCAATAAGAGTACAAATGGTGGCCCAGTAACAGAATATACATATGTGTATATATATGTATATATATACATATATATATATATACATCAGGAGATATATATTTTTATATGTATATAAAAGTTTTATAGCCTGTTTGCATGAATACTGATCTGTTGTAAATAGTATCAAATACAAATGTGTATTGTAAAAACTGTTGCCACACAAATGAAAATAGCAGCAAATCAAAAAATCAAGACATAACCAAGGCAGTGCTCAGAGGAAGTCTGTGGGGATGAACATCTCCTTCAAAAAGTGACCTCACTACCTACCACAGTTCTCAGAAATAGAGAACTGAGAACAGAGCTAATGCAAATTTAGAAGGAAAGACATAAAAACCAGAGCAGAAACAAATGAAATAAGTCTAAAAATCAAAATACAAATGAGTAGCTATACTAACCTTTAAAAGGAGGAGGATAGACTGAAATAAGTAAAAATAGGAGGTGGAAAGGAAGACACTAAAATTAACAGTAGGGAAATAAAAAGGTGCTATTGGAGATTGGTATGAGCAATTATATGCTTGCAGTGACCTGAAATAGATGGGCAAGGTCCTGGACACACAGCGTATAGGACCCTTTGATGATGAAGGGTTAGGAATTGGCTCAGCAGATAATGTGCCTGCTATGGAAACAGGAATTCAGATCTGCATCTCTAGTGCTTGCCAGCTTAGAAACATGTGGGTGCCCAGTTTGCTGGCCAGTTTAGTTTAGTGAAACAGTGAGCTCCAAGTTCAATGAGAGACCATATCTCAAAAAGTAAGCGGCCAACCATAGAGGAAGACACCTCTTGAACTTTGGCTTCAGTGTGCTTTCTTGTACATACAGAAACACACACACACACTCACAAACACACAGAATAATAAATAATAAATTAAAATTTAGGTGATCCATGATGAAGAAATAGAAAACCCAAACAGACCAACTACACGGCTGAATCGGTAATAAATTCTCCATCAGAGAAAATCTCAGGACAAGGTAGCACCTGCATTACCTTGAATCAATAAGATATGTGTCAAGCAACATGAGTTCTTAAGACTTTAACACTCATTCTGTGAAGCTAGCATTACACTTGTCTCAAATCAGACAGGTACAACAATAAAAACAGAAAACTACCAGACAATATCCTTGATGAAATTAGATGAAAAAAGTTCTCAACAAAACCTGAGGGGCCAGAGAGGTGAATCAGTCTTTTAGGGCTGATAAACACCTTCAGCAAAGTGTTTATTAACTAAAAAAAAAAAAAAAAACAAATTGGTATCCCTCCTTTATACAAGCAGTAAACGGGCTGAGAAAGAAATTAGGGAAAACACCCTTTACGATAGCAACAAATAATATAAAGTCTCTTTATATTTTATGCTATAAAATATCTTTATATTTTATATTATTTGTGTAACTCTAACCAAGCAAGTGTTCTTGTATGACAAGAACTTCAAGTCCTTGAAGAAATAAGTCAAAGAAAATATCAGAAGATGGAAGGATCTCATGGATCAGTAGAATTAACATAGTAAAAATGGCCATCTTACTAAAGCAATCTACAGATTCAATGCAATTTCCATCAAAATTCCAACACCAATCTTTACAGACCTTGAAAGAGCAACCCTCAATTTCACATGGAAAAATAAAAGACCCAGGATAGCTAAAACAATTTTGTACAATAAAAGAACTGGAGGTATCACCATCTCTGATTTCAAGCTATACTTCAGAGCAATAGTAATAAAAAAAAATGCCTGGTATTAGCACAGAAATGGACAGGTTAAGCCAGGTGCTGTGGTGCACTCCTGCAACCCCAGCACTTGGGAGGCAGAGGCATGATCTCTGTGAATTTGAAGACAGCCTGATCTATAAGTCCAGAACAGCCAAGGCTACCCAGACCCTGTCTTGAAAAAGTCAAACAAACAAATAAACAATAACCCCCCAAACAAACAAACAAACAGAAAACAACAGCAACAACAAAAAAGAAACAGACAGGTTGATCAATGGAATGGAACTGAAGACCCAGAAATAAACCCACACTTCTATGAGCACTTCATTTTCAACAAAGAAGCCAAAAGCATACAGTAGAAAAGAAAACATATTCAACAAATGATGCTGGTCTAACTGGATGTGTGCATATAAAATAATGCAAATACATTCATAGTTATCACCCTGCACAAAACTCAAGTCTAAGTGGATCAAAGGCCTCAACATAAAACCAGATACACTAATCTATTAGAAGAGAAAGTAGGGGATAGCCTTGAACTCATTAGCATAAGAGACAACTTCTTAAACAGAGTACCAACAGCTCAGGCTCTAAGACCAACAATTAAAAGATGGGACCTTATGAAACTGAAAAGCTTCTGTAAGGCAAAGGACACTGTCAGTAGGACAAAATGACAGCATACAGATTGGGAAAAGATCTTCACCAACCCTACATCCAACAAAAGGCTAATATCAAAACTATATAAAGAACTCAAGAAATTAAATACCAGAAAACCAAAAAAGCAAAATTAAAAATGAGGTTCAGAACTAAACAGAGAATTTTCAACAGAAGAATATCCAATGGCCAAGAAACACTTAAGGAAATCTTCAGTGTTCTTAGTCATCAGGGAAATGCAAATCAAAACAACTTTGAAATTCTATCTTCAACTCCTTAGAATGTCCAAGATCAAAAATTGAAGTGACAGCATATGCTGGTGAGGATGTGGAGAAAGGGGAACTTTCCTCCATTGCTGGTGGGAGTGCAAACTTGTACAACCACTTTGGAAATCAATCTGGTGGTTTCTCAGAAAATTGGGAATCGCTCTACCTCAGGACCTAGCTAATACTACTCCTGGGTATATATATAAAAGATGCTCCACCATACCACAAGGACACTTTCTCAACTATGTTGATAGCAGCTTTATTTGTAATAGCCAGTATCTGGAAACAAACTAGATCTCCCTCAACCAAAGAAAGGATAAAGAAACTGGTATGTCTACTGAATACTACTCAGCTATTAAAAACAAAATAATGAAATTTGTAGGCAAATGGATGGAACTGGAAAATGTCATCCTGAGCGAGGTAACCCTGACCCAGAAAGACATGCATGGTATGTCCTCACTTATATATTATACATTAGCCATAATGTACAGGATAACCATGCTACAACCCACAGACACAAAGAAGCGAAGGAGGGCACAAAAGGAAGATGCTTGAATCTCACACAGAAGAGGAAATAAAATAGAAGTCTGAAGTAGATGGAAGGAGGGAACTGTGTGGGAGACAAAGTGGGAATGGTAACTTACTGGGGTGGGATCTGGTGTGGGGAGAGAGGTGGGTTGGTGTGACCAGAAGACAGAATAAAAATTGGTGAGGGAGTCCATAGGGATGATCCTAGCTGAGATACACAACAGTGGGGGATATGGAGACTGAAGTCACCACCTTTTGTAGCCAGGTGGAACTTCCAGTGGAGGGAGGACAAACACCAACCCATCCATAAAACCTTCCTCCCAAGATTTGTCTTGCCTTCAAGGAGTGTAGGGATATAGATGGAGCAGAGATTGAGGAAATGGCAAAGCAATGACTGGCCCAACATGAGACCCATCCTATAGGAGAGAGACAACCTCTGACACTGTTAATGATGCTCTGCTATAGGAGCCTAGTATAACTGTCTTCTGAAAGGCTTCATCCAGCAGCTGATACAAACAGATGCAGAGACCCAAAGCCAAACAATAGACCAAGCTTGGGGAGTCTTATGGAAGAGTGGGGGGAAGGATTTAGAGAGTTGGAGAGGTCAAGGACACCACACAAAGACCTACAGAGCAAATGAAGCTGGGCCCATGGGCCTCACAGAGACTGAACCAACAGCCAAAGAGCTTACATGGCCAGACCTAGACTCTCTACACATGTGTAACAGATGTGCAGTATGGTCATCATGTGAGTTCCCTAACAATGGGAGTAGGGGCTATCTGTGACTCTGTTGCTTGCCTATGGATCCCTTTTCCCTAGCTGGGCTGCCTTGTCTGGCCTCAGTGGAAGAAGATGTACTTAGTTCTGTAGTGACTTGAAGTGTCAGGGTGGATTGATACTCCTTGGAGAGCCTACCCTTCCCTGAGAAGGAACGAGAGGTGGGGAAGAGGGGAGGGTAGTTTGAAATGGGGACTGGGAGGAGAGAGGGAGCTGGAATCTGGCTGTAAAGTGATTAAATAAATAAAATTTTTAAAAACTGACAAACCAAATACAACAGCACATTAAAATATTATTTACTATGACCAAGTAGGATTCAAACCAAGGATGTAACTATAGTTCAAAAGATTATTAAATAGAATATGTCACATAAACAAAATGAAGAACAAGAAAGCAGAGAGGCTGGGCCAAACTCAACCTGTCGATCGGAAACCCAGTCCTATGATAACCAAGCAATTTATACAGTATTTCACAGTTCTGTGCATAAGGGTAAAGGTATTGTTTCCTAATTTACTACCTCAACAGTTTTCTATATAGGCACATTTCATCTGTAAAGAGTGATGACATAGTTTATTCTATTTCAATAAGATTTGTTATTCTTCTTCTTGCCTATTTGCTCTGCTAAGGCCTCCCAGATTATGTTTATGAAAGTGAAAATATTTATCTTATTCCAGATTTTAAGGCTGCTTCTTTTGACTTTCTTCTGTTCAGTAATATTAGGATCAGTATCCATATGAGCTTTGTCTTATTTGATAAATGAACATGGAGTATGAAAAAGCAAGTAAAGGGAGCAATCAGGAAAGACTTGATACTGTACAGTTATGACACTGTTACCTTCTGGAAAATGTATCAATAAGACCAATAATTAAGTGGGCTATGTATGGGAGAAAAAAATAGCAGGGACTGGGGTCTTTCTGAGTCAGAGAATGTGTTCTCAAAGACATGTCAACACATGACTCTATACAGTTATCCAAATCATACAGTATATAAGACTTAAAGGAGATCTCCCCTATCAGTGGACTAGGGGAAGGGAATGGCAGGAGATGAGGGAGGAAGTGTGAATTGGGAGGGAATAATGGAGGGGGCTAGAGCTGGGATACAAAGTGAAAAAACTGTCACTAATAAAAAATAAAAATAAATAAATAAAATTTGCATTAAAAAAAAGAGTTAAAGGAAACCCTAAAGTAAAGGTGGTGTCTGGGAGCTGATGGTAATTGGGAGATATTGAAAATGCGGGGAGAGGGGTATGTATTTGTAAAGGGTTAAGCAGAATACTTCCAATATTGCTGTGAATCCAAAACAACTCTTGGAAATAAGAATTGAAAACAGAGACAATGAAATGAAAAGACTTTTTTCTTTGTAATTTCAACCTTTATCATGTTATTCATTACAATCACTTTGGGGAGAGGGCTGGAGTTGGGTTAGTGGGATAAAGTACCTGCTTGCTGCATAAGCCTGACAACCTGAGTTCACTCCCACAGTAGGAAGTCAGATGTGGTGCCATGCATCTGTAATCCTAGAGGATGTGGGTGGAAATAGGAGAAGAGGGTGGACATTCATTGGCCAGCTGGTCTTGAGTATGTTGTACAGCATCAGAAAGAACAGAAACTCTGCCTCAAGAAGGTGAAAGGTGAAAACCAACTTGCAAAAGTTGTCCTCTGACCTCCCCTTGCATACCATGGTGTGCATGATGACACATCGAAAGAAATAAAGAAGGAAGGAAGGAAGAAAGAGAGAAAGAAAGACAGGCAAACCTACTGTGGTTTGAAAGTCCCTTAAGAGGATTACTAATTTTACCATGTGATCCAACCCATTCCTGCTTATAGGAGATATCCATGAAAACAAAGCGAGATTCACCAATGTAGACTAAAGGCTGCCCAGAGCTTCTGCAGGAAATGGATACTGACTATAGAAGGGTGGAAATCTTGTTTGAAGAATGTAAAAGTGTTAAAGTTTGGATTTTTAAAATAATAATCAAAGAACCTAATAGTTTTATTTTAAAGTATTGTGTTGAATCCTTTAAGTGTTGTAGAATTTTTTTGTTTTGTTCTGTTTTGCATGTAAACTATGCTTTCTTTTTATTTTAAAGACACAGTGTTCTGAAAATGTCAAAAGATAACTATCATTCAAAGACTTAAATTCTTTATTAAATCTGTTCTTTTGGCTCCCAGTGGGTGCATGGAGTAAACGTTCCTTTGCTGTTCAGTGTGTTTACTTTATATATTACTTAATCCAGTGGAAGGTACAATACTTTGTCTTAAGTACATTTAAGTTTTGTCTCCCATTGTGCTTAGCATGACTTTCAGACATTTCTCAAGCTCTTTAAATTTTCAATCATTTAACTTGCTTACAATGAAACTTTGAAATTTGAAGTAAGAGTCTGTTTTTCTCTCATTTATTTAACGGTAATTAGAAAAGAATTTGTTAGTATTCTAATGGTGCGTATTCATTTTTTTACCTCATTCATTTAGCTATAGATAAACTTATACCAAACAGATGCTAACTATAAAATATAATTCATAAGTGTATTTTAGTAAAATCCTAACAAAAGCACAGGGTTGTTACTTAACAGAAAGCATTGTTTTCAACCAGAAGATACAATGGCTGTTTAGCTATTTACTTCTGGAAGCCTGTGTTTGCTTTCCAGCAGTGCCCCATATACGATCTCGGACAGTTTTGGAAATGTCTCCACGCCTCATTCGAAAAGCACTAGAATTTATTGACTTCAGTCATTATGTACGGTAAGTTTTAGTAAACATGATTATTATAAACGTGTATTCATAGAATCTTACATATATCTTCAATGGGCAGTTGCTAAATAACTGAAAAGTTGAAATTAAATGTTTATTATGTCTTAATTTTGTGTAAGTCTTTATAGCTGCATTTTTTTTCAGCTTAAGTTTGGCAAATGTTTTATTATATCACTCATTTACATGACTTATGTAAAAATTAATTGGAACTTACATAAAGTTTTCATAATACCCGCTACTATTACTTAATGAAGTTGCATTTTCTTTAAAACTAAAAAATAGGATAAGAGCTCATCACACATGTTTATATGTTTAAGAACATTGTCGTACTTACTAAATGAAGAAATTCAAAAGTAAAACCCATGACATATTCATAGTCTTGAACACCAGTACCCATATCTAATGATATGTCTGACATTCTTCATAATACTTTATTAAATGATATACTGACATTTATTAATGATATACTGACATTCTTCATAATACTTTATTAAAATATCAGTGAGTCAGTATACAGTTCCTAACCCATTTTTAAAAAGTTAATGTTTTAGTCTACCATTCTTCATGTTTGGTTTGATTCATATCAGCTCACTGTTAACACAATTCTATATTACTTTGCATTCTGAAATAATATTTCCTCTTAAGCTCTCAAATGACTTTCTTAATTCATCTGACATTTTACATCAAGGAAAGTAACTGATGAGGCTGTGCTGCAAACAGACGAACTGAACAAGCAGCAATCTATGCAGAAAGCAGAAGAAATCCACCAGTTCCGACAGTATAGGTCCCGAATCCTCAGCTTCAGAGACATTGAACAGGAAGAACGGTTTAAGCTAAGGGATGAGGTCCTGGACATGTATGGGGAGATGCGGGTGAGTGTGGAAACACACATGACCACATTTGGCAAGCTCCTTTGAAACAGTGAAGAGAAAGCAGACTTATTCATCGGAGTAAAAAGAAGTCTTAATATTTAGCTCTATAGTTTTCCAGCTCCCAGAAAGGACTGGTATATATTCACATCTCTCACCTCATTCACTGCCTGCTTAAAACCCCACTAACCTCTCCTAATAGGAACCTATCTAACAGGGGATGAATGTAGAAAATTATGGGGGAAACGACATGACCTGAGTTGGTAATGTCAGGCAGACCCAATGCTGGCTGTGCGGAAATGCTTTAGAATCTATCTGTTTGCTCACAGAATCACACACAAAATACCCACACAAAATACCACACAGGCCCAGCAGTCTGGTACCATGGATATTCTGAAGTGAAAATGAAAAGGAAGATAACTAGGTTTACTTGGCTTATATATTTCTAAAAGTCACAGATCAAAAGCACAACTTTTTACTGTGGGCAGATACTGTTGCCCCATTTCTGTAGCAGCATTGAAGTACTTTACATGGACATGGTCCAAAGAAAAGTTTTCTATGCTGTGGAAGACTGAACTTAATTGAAACAAGATTATGGTACTGGAAATGCATACACATACAGTAAATGTGTAAGGATGACTTCCATCTGTGATGATAGTGATTTACTGCTTTCTTTTCCCTTTCCTAATACTTATATATACACAAAAATACACACAATCATGCTCATATAGACACACAGACACTACACTGACATACAGACACACATGCACGTATACATGCCACAAACACTCTTACACACATACTGGTAGATGCACACACAAACACAAAGACACACAGGCATAGAGAGTTAAAGAACTTTTTAAGTATTTTAACCATAATGATATTGGTTCACACTATTGCTTACTGATATGGAGGATTATGTGAGTTAGATGCTTCTTCTTGTCTGTTTGATAGGCACTTCAATCTCTCCAAATATCAATTGAAGAAATTTTAGCTCTCCTTCTTACTTCATGATGAACATGTTACTTCAGCATTATCTTTATCCTAGAAAATGGCAATCACAATTTCCCTTGTTCAGAGAAGAAACCTTTGAGGCAGTCTTGTCTGTCACTCTTCACCAGTAATCCATTATCAAAATCTATTTACTCTGCCATGAGAATCCATTTGAATTTCAATTGCCTCTCTTTACACCCAGAACCAGTGCAGACCATCATATGTTTCTGGTCATGGCTTTTTTACAAGGTCCCTCATTGATTAGCTACTTCCATCTTTTTTCTTCTTTGATATTGTCTATCCTTGGCAGCCAGATAGATCTGACATTTAAGATCAATTATTTTATTCTGTGGTGACAAACAACCTCACCATTTCAGTGACTAATACAAAGATCTGGAAAACTTGTTTTCTATAAAAGAGGGTGGATTTTTGTCTCTGGGGGTCTTATGGCTTTTTGTCCAACATATATAGCACTTCTAGTTACTTTACCAATAGTAACACCAAATCAAAGATAATACTTAACTGAGTGGTAAGACATCACATAAGCAATTCTTTCTTTAGGAAAAAAAAATCAGAGAATAGTCAGATTTGTTTCATAAGCTTCATCTTATGAAATCCTGGCATTTCTAATTATTGGCACATATATATATATATGTGTATATATATATATATATATATATATATATATATATATATATATATATAT
>NW_026590654.1:2457293-2499698 GCF_907164565.1 Psammomys obesus | reverse complement strand
TATATATATATATATATATATATATATATATATATATATATATATATGTGTGTGTGTGTGTGTGTGTGTGTGTGTGTGTGTATATATATAGGACCACACTGAATTGATCATAGGAATTCAGCCATGATGGTTCTGTCCAGAAATAGCGCATGATTGCCACATATATTTCATTGGTTAAAGCAAACCATGTGGTCACTCATAGCTTTAGAGATGGAGCTTTGGTTGAATGTCCAACATAGAGAACTTTGAAACAATGCATTTCTGTTACTTAAGCAACCTGGTTGCTGGTACTTTGTAACAATAGCTTTGGCAGATGGTGAGGTTACTTTGAGCCTAAGAAAGCATGGGGAAGTATTTATCCAGTGCACTAATGGCACTAAAGTATTATATACTTTCTTATTGTTTAACATGAAAGTGTAATATAGACACTAAACATGAATGCATTTTAAATCTGTCTCTCCTAGTGGAGGCTTTCATTCTGATTTATTCTTAGACTTAAAAGGGAAGAATAGGTATTGTGTTTGATAAATGAATCAGAATCGATGAATTATTGTTAAAATTGCATAGATTCAATATAACATAATACATTATCAGAAATAGGGAATTTCAAGGTCACTTGTCTTTCTGTGTTTGGTAGCTAAACAAATACAATGGACAAGAGTGATGTGGAGAAGAAATATTAACTGGGATACTGAATTAAGAGTCTAGTCTTCAAGGGTGGGGTGCATATAATCACCCTCATTTTGACTGAAGCCACTTAAAAGAGAAACCCTAGAGTAACACATTTCTTATCAAGCAGGAGAAAATAACTCTTAAGAAAACTCTCAAAAGTTCACTGGCATAAGTTCAACAGACTTTATACACTTCTTTAAGATGCTTGTGTCTTACTCACTCTCATTTTCCTATATGCTAGAGCATCATGTACCCATGAAGTTTGCTTTAGGAATCCAATTTTCAGGTCAGTTAAAGTAGTTTATTTCATCAAAAGCATTTTGCCATCCAGCTATGCCAGCCTTTCCACAAAACCATGTCAGTTGCAGAAATATGTGTGTGTGAAACCTCAAAAAATTCAGCATGAAGAGAAAGCTTGCTTTTCTGGAAAGTTCTCTATGTTAGAATCAGTCCACTTACCCTCATTATCTGCTGTACTGAGTTTGAAGCAGTAAGCAACAGTGAGGCCTCTTCCACAGTCAGAGAGGAGAGAGAAAACCAGAGACTAACAAGAGGCCTTGAAATGGGACAGAGGACGAGTCAGTAATGTGACATCTAGTGAGCCAAGAGGTCTATTGATAGTGAAGAGGAGGTTAAGTAGGAACAGAATCAAAAAATGATGTCAAATGCAACTGCCTGCTGGTGCCTGGGTTCTAGATAAGTATTGTTATCTACTGCTCTTAGAATGAGAGAAAGAGAGTGAGCCAGGCACTAGTGCCCCGGGGGCCTGCCGCACAGCTCCGGTATACCTTGTAAGCTTGTCAGAGCTAGAATACAGCTGGGAAGCTAGTAATCTAGTGAGTGCAGTTGCTCTGTGAGCAACAGCTTGACCTGAGCTCATTTAAACCAAAGTTCTGCTACAAAACCTCTCCAACTACTCTGCCTTTCTGTGCTTCTTTCACGGGTGCTTTGTTGCTGTTTTTTTTGTTTTGTTTTGTTCTGTTTTAATTTTGCCATTCATTCCACTTGCCTTGTATCACAATTTTCAATTCATATATTTCTAAATGTGAAGCCTGCTTGCTGTCTTTGGTGAGTTTTCCCATTAGTCTGTTGGCATGAGGAAAGGATAAAAGAAAAGTATTCATTTTTTTTTCTTGTATTTCTGCATTATTATCCGTGAAACTGATGGGCATGGGGTTTGTTTTGAAATAGGACTCTGTAGATGAAGCCCGGCAGAAGATCCTTGATGCCCGGGAAGAATACAGAAACAAGTTGCTGGAGGCTGAGCGCCTGAGGCTGGAAGCTTTGGCAGCTCAGGAGGCTGCCATGAAGGCAGAGTCAGAGAAGAAGTCTCCGGCTTCTGACTCGCAGAAGAAGAAAGGGAAGAAAAAGTAACTACGCTGTATAGGGAAGGAGTTACTTTGCCTTATCCCTTTGCCTTTTAATAAAACATTAGACCAATTGAAACTGGAGAAAATGTTCCACACTCATAGATTCTATATTTTAATATGAACATATTGGTTTTTCTTAGAATTTGAAGCCGTTAGCTTCTCAGATGTTCTAATTTCACTAAAATTGCTAACAAACGTTTAGATTGTAAATGAAATTCTGTGCGATTTACTTTGAATTTCTTAATTAAAATAAATTCATGCACTTACGTGTGTGTGTGCATGTGTGCGCGTGTCATAGTATACATTTAGGGGTCAAAAGCACTTTGGAGAGAGGGGCTGTCTCTTCTTCCACCTTGTCTGAGCAAAGGCTGTAGTTTCTGCTGCTGCCTTGTGTACTCCAGGTTGTGCACCCACTTCCCGTAGCACCATAGGAACACCATGAACACATAGGATTTCAAATTTGTGCTAACAAACTGGCACCATACATAGGTTCCAGAGAAGTCTAACCAAGTCATCAGAATTCATGGCGACTTCTTTGTATGCGCTAAGACATCCTTCCAGCCCTGACTTTTAAAGGTTTTTTTTAAATTATTTTAAATATGTTTATACATGTTTGTATGTCTGCATATGTGTTATGCCTTTACAGAAGATGGCATCAGATCCCCTGGAACTATGTCCTGCCCTATGTGGGTTCTGGGAGGTGATCATGGGTATTCTATAAGAGCAGCAGGGCTCTTAAGTGCTGAGCCATCTCTCCAGTGTCCTGATTTTTAACTGGTAGCAAAACACGGTCCTATGTGAGTCAAAAGGGTTATCTTTGAAAAACATCAATAAAGACAGATATTTGCTGTTCTTAAGAGAAGCTGTTTTAAGTTTTAGAAGATTAATAAGGATTCTTCATAATTGTGCCTTTTTATAAAAGCTGAACTTTAGTAAAATATTATTGGTAAAATGGTTCCAGTGCAATTGACAAAGTGACAGGACTCAGAACCTGGCAGTGAGCAGGGGACCTGTGATCACAAAAACAACCCTTTCACACACTCAGTACCTTTCTTTTTTTTTCTCTGTAAAACAGATTTCTTTTTTAAGTTTTTTTAAATTTATTTTTTATTTATTAAAGTTTATTTACTTTGTATCCTAGCTGTAGCCCCATCCCTTGTACCCTCCCAAACCTGCCCTCCCTTTTCTCCTTCCATGCCCCTCCCCAAGTCCACTGAGAGGGGAGGTCCTCCATTTTCATCTGACCCTAGCTTATCAGATCTCATCAGGACTGTCTGCATTATCTTCCTCTGTGACCTGGTAAGACTGCTCCCACCTCAGGGGAAGGTGATCAAAGAGCCAGCCACTGAGTTCTTGTCAGAAACAGTCCCTGTTTCCCTTACTAGGAATCCACTTGGACACTGAGCTGCCATGGGCTACATCTGGGCAGGGGTTCTAGGTTATCTCCAAGAATGGTCCTTGGTTGGAGCATCAGTTTCAGAAAAGGCCCTTGTGCCCAGACTTTTTTGTTCTGTTGCTCTCCTTGTGGAGCTCCTGCCCCCTCCAGGTCTTTCATCTCCCACTTCTTTCATAAGATTCCCTGCACTCTGCCCAAAGTTTGGCTATGAGTCTCAGCATCTGCTTTGATTCCCTGGGGAGAGTCTTTCAGAGGATCCCTGTGGTAGGCTCTTGTCCTGATCCCTGGTTTTCTCCTTCTTCTGATGTCTATCCTCTTTGCCTTTCTGAATGAGGTTTGATCATCTTACTCAGGGTACTCCTTCTTCAACTGAGGGGTATCTGAAAGGAGGAGGTCAAAGTATCACTATTTGCAGATGATATGATAATACACATGAGTGACCCAAAAAAATTCTACCAGGGAACTCCTACAGCTGATAAACACCTTCAGCAAAGTGGCCGGATACAAAATTACTCAAAAAAAAAAAAAAAAAAGACAAATGGGCTGAGAAAGGTATTAGGGAAACAACACCCTTCACAATAGCCACAAAGGACATAAAGTACCTTGGTGTAACTCTAACCAAGCAAGTCAAAGACTTGCATGAAAAAAACTTCAAGTCTCTGAAGAAAGAAATAGAAGAAGATATCAGAAGATGGAAAGATATTCCATGCTCATGGCTTGGCAAGATTAACATAGTAAAAATGGCCACCTTACCAAAAACAAACATTTCTTAAAGACCAGATTTTTAAAAATGCAATGAGTAGGGAGGGAGGGGGGACTGGAGAGAGTTGAGGAAGGGGGCTTCAATCGAGGTATATAATGAATAAACTGTGAAGAAAAAAATAAAATTTAAATTTAAAAAAATGCAATGAATAGATCATCTAGGGGGAAAAGCGGGAAACTGTTTCTCTCCAGAAACTTCCAGCACAGCACCCTAATGAAAACCACCATAGTGATTTATTTCTGGTCATATCATAGGCATGCAAGTATGTCTGGCTGAATCATAGACACACATGTTTGTCTGGTTAAATTACAGACATTCATGCCATGTCTGGCCAAATCATAAGCAGGCATGTATGCATGGTTAAATGATTCGTTATTTCAAAATTAAATCATTTGCATATATGGTAGTATAGCCATCTGGGGGCAACCAATGAGGACAAAACAAGGGTAGTTAGCTTCAATTAGTAAAGACCTTCAATGTATATTGGAGCTAGTATGCGGAAACACACCAGTGAGTAGAAACCATGTTTTTTTTTTTTATTTTTTAAAAAAGTAATATTTGTTAAGCAATTAACTGGACAAAAAACTTTATAACCACAAATTGAAACAAAGTTTTTTTTTAATAAAGTGACTTCTGAAGTGCTTTGTAAATATTTTAGTTCTCCTTCATTTTAAATGCATGCAATATATTTTCCTATAAAGAGTTTTTGTTGTTGTTGTTAGAACTGGAGACTGTGGTTCAGTTGGTAAAGTGCTAGCCCAGAATGGGTGAAACTCTGGGTTCCAGGCTACATAAACCAGTTGAAGCATATGTCTATATACCATCACTCAGGAAGCAGAAAAAGGGGGATGAGAAGAACAAGGTCATCTTTGGCTGCATATGGAATTCCAGGCCACACATGAGACCTTGTCTCAAAACACAAACAACAACAAAAAAAAAAAAAAAAAAAAACCAGAAAAAGATGTTAAATCAGCCATAGTGCCACCTAGCTCTTTACAATAGATGTTAATAACACATGTTTATGGGGCACAGTGAGATAATCTGATATCTATCTATCTATCTATCTATCTATCTATCTATCTATATATCTACATATATATGTAGATATGAAACATAATGATGAAATTAGTGTTACTAGAATCTAAGTATCCAAGTGTTACCAGTGGATAGAAGTCTTGCAGGTGTTTACAAAGATTTATGGGTTCTACTGTCCCAGTACAAGAATTTGGCCAGAGATGTGGATAATGATAGCAGAAACAGAGAAATTTTGTTATAAAAGAATAAAAGGGTTGGGGCAGGACTCAGTCACTAAAGCACCAGGACCTGACTTGGGATCACCAACAACATGGTAAAAATCTGTATGTGGTGATGTGTTCCTGTAATCCTTATTCTGGAGAGGCCAAGACTGAAAAATTTTCCTGAGGTGGATGACCAACTAATGTTGCCCAATTGTGGAGCTCCAGGTTCCAAGAGAAACCTTGTCTCAAAAAAGTATGGTAGAGAATGATGAAGGAAGACACTCAACTTTTTTTTTTTTTTACTATTAGTTACAGTTTATTCGTTTTGTATCCCAGCTGTAGCCCCTTCTTCATTCCCTCCCAATCTCACCCTCTCTCCCTCATCTCCTCCTATGCTCCCCTCCAAGTTCACTGCTAGGGGAGGTTCTCCTCCCCTTCCATCTGACCCTAGCTTATCAGGTCTCCTCAGGACTGGCTGCCTTGTCCTCCTCTGTGGCCTGACAAGGCTGCTTCTCCTTCAAAGGAAGGTGATCAAAGAGCCAGCCATGTTCATGTTAGAGACAGTCCCTGTTCCCCTTATTAGGGTACCCGCTTGGATAATGACCTGCTATGGGCCTACATCTGAGCAGGGGTTCTAGGTTATATCCACGAATAGTCCCTGGTTGGAGTATCAGCCTCAGAAAAGACCCCTGGTGCCCAGATTTTTTGGTTCTGTTGCCCTCCTTGTGGAGTTCCTGTCCTCTCCAGGTCTTGCTATCTTCCCCTTCTTTCCTAAGATTCCCTGCACTCTGCCCAAAGTTTTTGTTTTATTCAATTTTTTTTTCTTATTAGTTACATTTTGTTAACTCTGTATCTCAGCTGTATCCCTCTCCCTCATTCCCTCCCCAATCCCACCCTACCTCCCTCATCTCCTCCTTGCCCCTTTCCAAGTCCACTTGTAGGGGAGGACCTCCTCCCCTTTCATCTGTCCCTGTTTTATCAGGTATCTTCAAGACTGGCTGCAATGTTCTCTTCTGTGGCCTAACAGGACTGCTCCTCCCTTGGGGGGTGGAGAGGTCAAAGAGCCTATCCTTGAGTTCCTGTTAGAAATAGTCCTTGTTCCCCTTACTATGGGAAACCAATTGGTTACTGAGCTACTATGGGCTACATCTGAGCAGAGGTTCTAGGTTAAATCCATTCGTGGTCCTTGGTTGAGTGTCAGTCTCAGAAAAGACCCTGTGCTCAGATATATTTGGTCCTTGTGGAGCTCCTATCCTTTCCACCTCATACTAACTCTCCTTCTTTCATATGATTCCCTGTACTCTGCTGAAGGTTTGGTTATGAGTCTTAGTATCTGCTTTGAAACACTGCTAGATAGAGTCTTTCAGGTGCCTTCTGTGATAGACTCTTGTCATACGTTCAATGCACATCTCATTTGTCTTTCTAAGTGAGGATTGATCATCTTACCCCGTGCCTGATTTCTTGTTTATCTTCTTAAGGTGTATGGAATCCATTATGTTTATCATATCTTATAGGTCTATATATGTGAGTATATACCATGCTTGTCTTTCTCCTGGGATACTTCACTCAGAATGATCTTTTCTAGATCCCACCATTTGCCTGCAAATTTCATGATTTCCTCTTTTTTGATTGCTGAGTAGTATTCCATTGTGTAAAAATACCACAGTTTCTGTATCCATTCCTCCGTTGATGAACATCTGGGTTGTTTCCAGGTTCTGGCTATTACAAATAAAGCTGCTATAAACATGGTTGAGCAAATGTCTTTGTTGTGTACTTGAGCAAATTTTGGGTATATACCTAGCAGTGGTATAGCTGGGTCTTGAGGAAGCACTATTCCTAATTGTCTGAGAAAGCGCCAGATTGACTTCCAAAGTAGTTGTACTAGTTTGCATTCCCACCAGCAATGGAGGAGCATTCCCCTTTCTCTACAACCTCTCCAGCATGTGTTGTCATTTGAGTTTTTCATCTTGGCCATTCTGATGGGTGTAAGGTGAAATCTCAGGGTTGTTTTGATTTGCATTTCCCTGATGGGAAAATTAAAACAAGATATCTTTTACACATGTCTCCATCTAGAAGGGGCTCCCTTTCCTTTCTTCCCCCACACAAATATGGTACGTAGTTTTAGATCTGAAAATAAATAGAGCTTTCATTCAGAAAGGGTGGAGAGGGAGACATCGGGCTACTAGTCCATCCCAGTTCTGAAGTCATTCTCTTAAACATTGTGAAGGTCTCCATTAAGCAATGAAGAGAGCTTTTCTGAGCAGATCTGGTTCTTCACTCTTAGGAGACCTCTCTGCTCATGTGATCCCCACAGTCCTCGTTTGTATCTACTCAGAAGCTCTTGTTTCTGGTGCTGACCAGCATGTGACATATGGACACGGTTAATTACAAAGGAGTCCATTTTTGAAGCTAACTAGTATTTGCTTCTGGTTCCTCTGAGCTTACCTAGGCCCTTTGCATACTGACACAGATTAATATCTGCTGAAGGGATAATTATGCCCAGAATTAAAATAGCTAACACAGATAATAGTAATTATTTTCTTAATCTTCATAAAAGCCTGTAGCTACTATAATTAACAGGTCTGGTCTCTCCCACTCCACAAGCCTACTGTTATGTTTTTTTTCCATCTGTAAGCAGAAACAAACAAACAAACAAACAAACAAAAACTGAAGTTGAACCTAAATAATTATAAGCAACATACCTAATTACAGTAAAAGATATCACACTGGCATGGTTAGCTGTCCGTTCTAGCCTGTGTTTTCATTAGAACCTGTGTGTTACTCTATCTTCAATGATTTTCTATCCTGTAAGTTGGCCAGAGCAAATAATCATAACTGAGAAACAGAGAGCCCAGGCTGTGCCTTGCTCTACATTGCTCTGTGTTGTGTAAAATTATTTTGCAGATGTTGAGAAGCTCCATTTTACAAACAGCTTTTGACTCTATTTTGAGGGTGGAAAATCAATCTGCATCTAAGCGGACAAGTGACTAAATGGCAAACTCCATCTGACCACTCACAAGGCACAGGCTCATAAATGATTTATTCCAGGGAGTAGGAAGGATGGAATTCTATAAATTTGTTAGGATGAACTGGAACTACATTAGTGTATTAAAATTATATTAGAAAAAAGGATCCTAAAAACGTATCACTTAAACCAAACCAAGGACAGAGTGAAACTCCAACACCTGGACCCCATACAGGGACAGACCAAACACTACAATGGCAACCACAACACAGACCATCACCTGATCCCCAGGAATGCATATTAAGGGACAACAGACAGAGAATGCATGATGTCTCAGTAATGTCAGCTCAATCCAGTCTCCACTGCTGATATAGCCTACTGGATTTACCACTTGCCCATATTCCAAAAGGATGCTTACTTATCTAGGGTGATATCCAGCCCTATACATTCATCTTGATCTAATTCTTGTCTCTTACTCTAAAGGTGGCCTCAGCTCTGGCCTGAAGCCCCAGGGGTTTTGTATGGTCTCAACAGATTTCCTTTCTATTTCTATTAATTTTTCTGTTTTGGATTCTCCAGATCTAACACTGTTAAAACCCTCTCTCTTTTTGTTACCTTTTTGTTTCCTCTCTTTTTGTTTCCTTTTTGTTACCATCCTGTAACTTACATATATACATCTGCATAGATAGGTAGGTGATAGGTAGATAAAAAAAATTACTATGGAATGTATCATCTGAGAGTTAATATTAGTAATTAATATTAGAGTGAAAGAACCTCTGTTTCCTATCAAGGAAAGTACAAGCCATCTGAAAAATAACTGGTGTACCGCTAATCCTGAAAATTGTGGGGGGGCAAAACTCACGACTGTCCAATTAAAGCAAGATATATTTTGGGGTGTACCTGGTACTGGCCAGCTGGCTGTCTCTCCCTATGTAGCACTATGTAGCGACGTGGAGCACAGCCTCTGCTGGCCTCTTGAAGTCCCTTTTATAGGAGGGATAAGGTATGCACAGGGGTAAGAGAGTTGGTTGTTATATATTATAAGAAAGATACAATGAAAGGGAAGGAACAAGGTAAAGAATGTACATCATGTGAATGGGCTTGCAGTTTACATCAGATCTAAGAAAAAGGAACTTATTCTTAATTACAAATAGAAACCTTAACTTGCAAGGATATAACACAGAACAAATAGGGACTTTTTTTTTTAACTACAAACAGAAAACATAGCTTGCACTGGACAAACAGGAACTTTTTCTTTAACTATTGCAGGATTTAACACAGGAAAAACAGAAAATTATTATTTCTCTATAAACAGAAACCTTAACCTGCATGGGACCAAAAGGAACTTATTCCTAACTGTCTTAACTGCAAACAGAATCCTTCACTTGAAAAGTGTATTTCCTGTTTTTTGATCCCATTAACTTACAAGGTCTATCATTCCTGTTTTAGTGTCACATTATCTTATGAATTTGTTGTCATTCAAAAAGCACTAATATGGTAGAAAGATGTAAACATATTTGTCAATGTTTCTGACATAACATATGATGTCTGTGCTCCAGGCTAGCAGGTATTCAGAAGGAAGCACAAACAGGAAGTTCACGGAGATGGTGTTCACGGAGATGATGTTCACAGGAAAATGAAGATGAGTAGCTTTAGAATGGTCTCATGAGAGCAGACACTGAGGTGAGCAGAATCATTGCAGCAGCTTGTGTTTCACAGAAACATCATGCTCCACATGAATAAACAGTGATTGGCAAATGTTTGTTTGTTTATTGAAATATTTGTTTTTACATAAGTCTCACAGTGTAGCTCTGGCTGGTCTGGAACTCACAGAGATCTATCTGCCATTCTCTGCTCCAGTTAAAGGTATGAACCACCACACCTTGTTCTATTCTCAAAGTCATTAAATGGAGGGCAAAAACACATGGAAAGGAAAATAAAAGTTTTTGATAAGGGAGAAAAATGAGTGCCAACTCAACATAAGCTCTGCATGTTGCTTTGTTCTTGTGAATCTGACCAAATAGTACCCTGAGAGGTATAGTATCTACAGGAGGCTGTTGGTGAATAGCCTGTTCAAAGAAATAGAGAGCATAAAGAAAGTAGCCAGAGACTTACGCTGCCAAGAATGCTGATGGTGAGCACACTCATGCAAAGTATTAAGCCCAAACCCTACATTTTAGGAAGGGAAAGGAAAACAATAGATAAATATTTTAATAAAGTAGAAGGACTTTTGATTAACTGGGAATGTGGCATGTGATTTCCTGCCCCTGAGATTTCTGTTTGTTCTGCACAAGGGGTCAAGTGTTGCCTATGACACTAGGACTCCTTTTATAATGAGATAACCAGCTGTTTTAGTTTTTGTTAACACAAACAAACAAAAGCCTACTTGAGTGATCCTGCTTACAATCATGCTGGCAGGCGAAGATATTCTAAAGAGAGAACACTTATGCCATTCCTTGTAGCTACTCGGGCTATTGAAATATTGTCCCCCAATAAATTGGAATTTTCCTGTGAATCACTGCTGGGAGAGGAAAAAGGTTGCAGCCTGGTACCAGTCAACAGGAAGACATTTGTCTCCCAGGAAGACATTTCATACAGTTCTGACAGGTGCCTTGCAAGACGGAAGGAAAGGAGACATGAGTAGGTTGGACCAGACCTTGACTGCACTGCTCAGTCATGTCTATCACTTACACTCTCCTTAAACCTGAGATTCAAGTCAGAGTTCAAAAGATGGAGTCACGACGTCTACTGAGCCTCTTTATCGGTTCTTAAATGTTACTACGTTTAACAAATTTCCTTTCTCTGGTTTTAATTATTCTTCATCTCTTTAATTAGCATATTGAAGCAGAATGGCCAAACTTGTTAGGGGTGCCAGAGCTCAGGTTTGTGCCCTAAAACTGCAATGGCATCACTTGCCACCTGATATTTGTTCCTCCTCATGAAACACAATTCCACACCCTGAAAAAGAAGCAAGATCCATGCATTGTTTTCAGACCACCAAAGCAAAAAGGAAGCCATAAAACACTAAAAATCAACCTTATCTTTTAAGTTGACTTAATATTGGATGAACTGATATCACAAGTAAAGGGCATCTCACCACTTGCAAAGAAGCCAGAGGAAAAGTTTTCTTTCTCTGTGTGTTCAGACACTTCCTTTTCTTGGTGAGCTATAGCCAGAAGGTCAACAGAAGTAGGAGCTTCTGTAGCTGGGCCAAGGAAAGATCTTTGACCACTTTGATACACCATTCTTCCCCAAGAAAAGGAAGAAAACTCAGACCCAGCAAGTGGCCTCATTTGGAAGTCCTCTTTGCACCTGCAGCTGGAGTCTTCTCTGGCCAGAGAAGCAGACAAGTCAGCAGGCATTAGTAGCGAGACTTACTAACCCTCACTTTACTTAGGGCCGCTCAGCAGCTGGCTGAAGGGTGTTTATTTTCAGGTCCCGTGGCGGCCCAGCAGACAGCAGCAACAGCACTGGACAAACCAGGTGAATGTGGATAGCACCATAAAGCTGTGCAGATTAAAATACCATTACAACCATAATCCTCAAGAAAGGGCCAAAACTTCCATGCTAGAACTCAGCAATGAGGCAGCTTTCCAAAGTCAAATATCAAAGCAGGCCCCAGACTAG
Organism: Psammomys obesus; assembly: GCF_907164565.1. Classification (NCBI taxonomy): domain Eukaryota; kingdom Metazoa; phylum Chordata; class Mammalia; order Rodentia; family Muridae; genus Psammomys; species Psammomys obesus. The sequence goes on along the minus strand of NW_026590654.1, from coordinate 2,487,667 downwards.
CCTAACATAGTAAAGGGAGAAATATACAAATATACTTCACTCATACCAGTGATCTGTAAATGTCCCAGTCTGGGGGATTCTGAGATTCTGAACTTTCTCTCTCAGCCCTGGGTCACTTCCTCTATGAAAAAGAAGAAAACACCTTTCCCAGAGAAAATGAATGACATTGAGGGTCTTGGAACCTGCTTAGTTTCTTCTGATAGCTTATGAAGTAACAAAGTATTAAAATAGCTTAGCAACCTTGGACTCTAATTGGCTTGGGGAATAAACATACCCCTTTTCTGACAATGTACCTGGCAACCTGTTGGAAACCTGGAAACCCCGCTATAGCAGGTTACATGGATACCTGTGGTAAGCTAAAGAATTCTGTTTCTTCCCTTAGCAGCCACTTGATAACATCCTGGTTGTATTCAAACATCCTGAAAGCAAGAGAGATAGGCTGATCAAGTTTGAGCTGGTTTTTGCCTGCATGCACAGTATGGCAAACAGTGTCCTCAGTGAATCTTTAGAGACAACCTTCTATTTACCATCTTATGCCTATGAATAGGTAGTGGTGCATATAATTAAAATTAAATGCATCATGGGAATGGGCATATGTACTAAGGAAACACAAACCAAAGTTTATTGATTGAAAACCAGAGACCACCACTAGCAGCCAGCAGCTCTTCCTGAACTCCACAAACAGAGGCAGTGAACAGTAATGTGAGGCCCTCAAGTGTCCTAACTCCAGGGTCTGGGGCTAGCTTACAGTGTACTGATCTGTACTATCACCTTGCTTTTAGATAAATTTTCCTTTAAACCTCTTCAATCTCTGTGTACTTCAGTTCTTCAAACAGAATGCCAAGAAGCTGGAAGTGCCTGGTTCAGACAGAAACCTCCTGTAAGAGTTATGATTTTCTTACTTCCATTCTAAGTACGAGTGGAGGTATAGCAAGTGCCAAATCTAGATTGTTATGTAAGGCTTGGAAGAAGCACTGATTGCTTCATGGATTCTCTAGCCAGTCATGTTCCAAATGTCAAGGGTTTGAAATGTATCTGTGATTATTTTTAAGTCAGTGTAGTAATTCTCATTTTCACAAAGAAAGTAAACTGATTTTATTAGTGTTCTTTTTCCAAGTGGCTCTTCCCATCTGTTTTATAATTTGGTTGGAGTTATATGACAGCACAGATTAGAGAAAAACTGGTCATGAGACACCACGATGTTTCCTGAGGTGTGACATGATTCAGAGCCTGAGACACAAGGTTGAATATTTCAGGGTCTAGAGCAATCCTAACCAGTGAGGATGTAAAACTAAGAAAGCCAAAGGTTTACTGTAGAGTGAAGTCAGTTCAGACCCAACATTATTAAAGTTTATTTTGTGTAAAATTTTAAAAATGTATATGCATGCATGCGTGCATGTATGTGTGTGTGTGTGTGCACACGCGCATGCGGGCACGAGAGTGTGAGTGTGTGCATGTTCATCATGTGCGGCGGGCACATGCCATGGAGCTCCTGTGGAGGTCAGAGGGCAACTTTGTCAAGTCTTTCCACCTTGGCTTGTGTTCTGGGATGAACTAAGACATCCAGGCTTGCATAGTATGTGCCTTTAGCGGAGTCCTCCTGTAAGCCCACTGAGCTCTCTCAGACTACTGTATAGTTGTTTTTTCATGAACAAGACAGGGAATAAAAGCTACATTTTTGTAAATCACCAGAGATTCAAAGCCTGCTTTTAGTTCTTTCATGGTCTTCCTTTTACATTTCTCCCTCCCATTCACCCTCCTTCTCATAGTTGCTAGGAAACACGTACTTAACTAACAATTCAAGAGAAGAACTCTTGCGTTATGTTGTTTTGTACTTTTCCCCCAGGGAATTTTTTTTTTAAAGATTTACTCATTTTTCTTTTATGTGTATGAGTACTTTTCTTGCATGCGTATAAATGTACTCCATGCATGCCTAATACTCAAGGGATCTAGAACAGGACATCAGATTCCCTAAGATTGGAGTTACAGATGGCCGTGAGCTGCTGTGCAGTTCTGGGAACGGACCACGCCCCTCTGGTCCTTTGCATTTGCCACCAGCACTCTTAATCACTGAGTCATCTCCCCCACACATTTTTCTCCATTTTGCATATGTTAAGTAAACCACCAAAGAACACTGTCCTTGATAGTTCATTTAAAACCAGAGTGAGGTCACTCTGGTTGCTCTCTCCCCTGGAGAGCCTGAAGAGCAGCTGACACGAATGTTGACTTGGCACTTGCTATACCTCCATTTGTACCTAGAATGAAAGAGAATTAGAGTTTTTATTTAATCTGTGTTCCCAAGAGGGCTTTCCAGCTTGAGGGCAGGGGTGAACAGTAGAAAATCTTCTCATTACCTGGCCTGGCCACTGGTCAGTGCCCACAGTCAGTAGGTGAGTACAGCTGTGAATTCAGGGTTGCCATGAATACACTGTCAAAATGAACACATTGTCATAGTCTCATTGCCAGATCTCTTGTCTATTTAAAAACAAAAAGCAATAGGAGGAGGTGGTAAGATGACTGGGGTCCCAAATTATTTGTCATGAAGACAAAAAGCAATATGAAACAGTGGTAAGATGACTGGAAATTACATCGTACATAACGAAAACACCGTCTGTTTGTCATATTCAAAATTAAAAAGGTTGTTTACCTTGAGATCTCAAACTTGAGATCCATCTTCTCAGATAGCAGCATGAGTATGGAAAGAGAAACTGAACCAGACCCAGAAAATGTGGCTAGCCAAGATCAGTCCAGACTTTTAGATATAAAAAGCTTGCTCTTCGCACTCAGGAGTTTTAGACCACACTTCCTGCTTCCTGCTGCCATGCTTCTATGTGCCATCATGATCTCACAGGAACCCTTAGCCACACTGAGCTCTCTTTTCCTTAAGATGGCATTGATCATGGTGCTTTGTCACAGGCATAGAACAGAAACTAATAAACTCACTTTGATTAAGCTTTTTTAAAATTTCTTTTTTTAGACAAGGTATTGCTAAATTGCTCAGGATGGCCTTGAACTTCCTATCCTGCTAGTTCAGTTTCCTAATAGCTAGCCTGTGACACCAGGCCTAGCTCTTTTCTTTATATAATACTATTAACTATTAACTGGGAATCATTTGGGAACTTGTGGTTTACTTTTGAGAAAATATTTTAAAATAAAGTAACCGCACAGAAACTTAAGGGCATAGTAAACATTAAACGCTCAGTTAAAGCATTCAGGAGTGATAATGCTGTTATGTAAAGGGCCAAAGGGCTTTACTAACTGCTTCTTTATTTCCCACTTGAGCTGTGTTCCTACATAAAACAGATAATCTTGGGGCCCAACAAACATGTCCACATTTTTATCTGTCTCCCAGATATTCACAGTATACACATGTGAAATCAATTTTTAAATGCATACCCTTGTCTAAATATTAAAATAAAGAAATCTTTTTAACAGCAAATAAAGTTTGTTTGATTTTTAAATAAAGCAATATATTCCTAAAATAGTTATATGAAGTTAGCACAAGTTTTCAAGAACTTTCGTAATAAAAACTGAGTAATTAAGCTGTCACTGTGGGAGGTACATCCATCATTTTGGCAAATTACAGAGTTGCCTGCAGTAGATAAGTTACCACATATTGAACTGGCCCCTTCAAACTTCTTCAAGTTTTGCTTTATCTTACGTGTATGGTTGTTTTGCCTTCATGTGTGTCTGTACAGAACCTCATACATGCTGGGCTCCCCGATGAGGCCAGAAAAGACATCTGACCCTCTGAAACTGGGGTTACAGACAAATAGGAGCTGCCATGTGGGTGCTGGGTGTCAAACCCAGGTTCTCTGGGAGAGTAGCTACTGTTTTTAACCAGGAAGCTACATCTCCAGCCCCATCTTATTATTTTTTTAATATTTGTGTAATTGTCTTAGACTTTGATACATGTGTACGCTATATTTAGAATATTTTTATGTCCCACCCACTTTTTTTTAATTATTCCCAATTCATCCCCACTCTCCCCTACCAACCTCATGTCTTTTTTAATTTTTACTTATTTGTATTTTGTATAATCCTCTGAGTCCAACTTGTGAATCCAGAGTCTGAACTGTAGGACACATTCAGCTATCAGGTGACAGGGAACAGACCTTTGCAACTTTAAAGGACCTGAAAGTCACAGAGCTTCAAAGACTCTCTGGACATCCAAAGAGACCAGCAGGGACCAGCACTGGGGTCAACTGTATTGACCAATTTCTCTTTGCTCTTTTTTTTCATGTTTCTCTCTTCTTGGACACCCGTCCCAGGGGGTAAAACAACAGCAATTGGCAAGTGAGGAAAGAGGTAGGGGCAGAAGCTAGAGAGAAGGCCATGCTTCCCACCTCTTTCCATCTCACAGGCTTGGCCCTCGTCCAAGCCTAAGACTGAAGTTTCAAAGTGCATGGACAGCCTGACTTCATATTTTAACAGTGGGGAGGAGTTATGTGATAATTAGACTGCACTGCTTTTAATGCCAGATTAATGACTATTTCCACAGTATCCAACCGCTCACTGAAAACCTCCCATATGGTCTATATTAGTCAGGATTTTCTACAGAAAGAGAATGGATGGAATGAATATATATTAAAAGGAGGGTTTCTTAAATTAGTGACTTACATGCAATGGCCTGGGTAGTCCAGCAACAGCTACCTTCATCACAGTGGAGAGGCTGAGAGCCAGTAGCTGCTCTGTCCACAACATTCAGTGGATCAGTAGTCCTGATCTGGCACTGGAGGCCTGGAAGACTCCTAGAGAGCTACTGGTCTCCAGGGCATCTTGTAAGGTCAAAGAAGCTGAATATTGATGCCAGTGAAGAATGGTGCAGCAGCAGCAGCAGCAGCAGCAGCACCAGGAGTAGATGACCAACCAGCAAGATGTAAAGGTAAGCAAGACAAAGCTTTCTTTATCCCTTAAAGAATCCTTTCCTTAACATTTAGGACTTTACTCTTTCTTTTATGCTGCTATCCCCACCATTCAACTTCTTATCCATCATTTGGCTGACTACAATACCTACCTTAACTCATAAGGAATGGCTTTTCTCTTTCCCTCCATCTTCCTCTCCTGCGAAACTACCAAAGTTTATTTCCACCATGTGTGTGTGAGTGTGTGTGTGTGTGGGGGGGGGATGGTGAGTTCTTTTACACTCCAATAAAATTGTCCTCAAGCTTTCTTTTGAGTCCATTCTTACATTCTTTCATTAGTGAAACTAAGAACGCCAAGGGGGGGAGGGGAGTGTCTCTGATTTCTCTAGTGATATGCATCAACTCTGGTGAGAGTCCCCCAATTTTTCAATAACAAAACGGAAGATGGCATCATGGAATAAACAGGCCAAAGAAAGTGATCACAAGAACAGCAACCCTCTCTAAAGAGCCAACGCATATGGGGAGTGAATAGTGAGGGGGATGGTAGAAGAATTACAAGAAATCTGAGGGAGTGGATTTGATCACAACTCATTGTGCGCAAGTATGACTTTCTCAAATGGAAGGAAGGAAAGAAGGGAGGGAGGAAAGAAGGAAGGAAGGAATGATGAATCAATGGCTAAATGGGTGAGGGCCCTACTCCATTGGTTCCTTCCAAAGCTCCTACTCCATTGACTCAGCTAGTTCTAAAGCCCACCTCTTAGGGGTCCTACCACATCTCAGTGACCCTACTAGAGACCAACTCTGCAATATATACTCCTTCAGTTACATATTATAAGAGAGTCAGGCAAGTCTGAATGGTGCTGAACGTCTTACGGCCAAGTGGGGTAACAGCTAATTTCAAAAGAGGCTTCTATGATTTTTATAGAGGGAACCTGAAGCTGGGAAGGAATTAAAGATGAGAAAGACTTTTCGGATACTCCTGCAGTTTGAGGAGTATTTTGCTTTTGAGACGTGATTAGGGCCGGAGATGAACGAAAACCCAGTCCCTCCACATCCGCTCCTTCCTCCAGTGTTGGTAAAGCCGGTCCTCCCCACCGCCAGGTATAGGAGAGGGCGGATTGCTACTTGTGAAAGCTGAAGAATTAGCTGCTCCCCCACTGAATCCATACCTATGTTGACACTTAAGGCTGTTGTTTTTGTTGCACGAGAAAGTTCACTTCTCTTTTTGTGCAGAAAACCCCCTTCTCATGCAGTGCAAGTAGAAAACAAGTGGAGAAAGCCTGGAATGCCAGACAAGACATTTCCCAGGTTGTCCGGTAGGGGGCATCAGGGGACCAGAGTGCAGGCTGAGTTGCCTCACTAAGGCGATTATGTAATGAGGACGCAGGCTCCAGGGACAGAGATGGCTGACATGGGAGAAAACTGCACAGCTGCGGCCCGAGAGGCCCAAGTCCCCAGAGGGCAGGAGGGTTGTTAGGAATCTTCCTCCTTCCTACGAAACCCTGTAAACTGCTTAGTTGCTTTTCTAATTGATTCACGGCTCCATACACCTATCAGCTGTCTGTGAACCGGGTGACACTAGCTCAGCTCTGGGGATTGTTTTCTAAGGAGACTGCCTTGAAATTTTTTTTTTTTTTTTTTGAGACTAAAGAATAATAGTTATTAAAGACATCGTCTCTTGCGCCGCTCCTCTATGCCTTCAGGGTGCTAGGGGCTGGGTGAGCATTATGTAGCTTTTCCTACATTTTTTTTTTTTTTTAATCCTCCCATCTGCTACAAGGGGTCTTGGTAGCATCTGTATCAGCCTCCCTCCTGCGTTAGAGAGGGAAGAAGAGAAGCATAGGACATCAGTCTCTCCCCAAATATAGTCCATTCATCTACCTGGAAAGAGGGCATGAGCCTGTGTTCAGAGGGTGAAAAGGGATCTGAACAGGATGATTTCCTCAACTCAGGTTCCTCTTGCTGCTAAGTTACTGCCTAGGGATTTTTTTTGTTCTGCTTTTAATTTCCTTCAAATGTATCAGTGATCCAGCTGGCTACTGTATTTAGAAAAGGATTCTGGTAAAGCAGATGAGAGATATTATGGAATTCTCTCTGGGTAGAGATATGGGCTGATAGTTTGTGCCTTTTATTACACCAGAGAAAAAAACATAAATTACTTTAAAAAGCAATTAAAATATCAAATCCAGGCCTGTTTCATTGAAGACTGAAGGGAATTTGAAAAACAGGTTTGGAGGAACATGAAAGCACTTATAATCCTGTAGTCCAGAGATCATTGTTGACATTTAATTAATCACACAGATGAGACCTTTCTAACATTGCACATGATGTTATATTATTCACAGTGGCTAAAATACATTTCCTCCTGAAAATATCCATAATTCAAATATTTTCATATTAGTCCTCATCATTTATCAGGTAACTGTAGCATAATATATCTAGTTAATCCAGTAAGGAAGGACAAGAAGCTGGTCTCATTATTTTTAGTATTTCGCTCCTGAATACATCTCTAAGTTAGTATGTCTTAGACACTCTGGTATTTCCCCAGGGTGAAAGTTTTTGCTAGAAGAGAAATTGAGGACTGATGGGTGTTTTAAGGTAATGCATTCCCAAAAGCATCATGCCAGTTTGTAGTCTAACCATTGAGGGCCAGAACTTTGCTGGTCTTGTAGGCCAAAAAAAGCCTCTCATTGTTCTAACTTGCCTTCCTATGTGTCTTTCTCTTGGATTTCTCAGATTTTCTTTAATGGTCTTTGCAAAAGAATGGGAAACTGATGCAAGCACTACAAACTGTAAGTAGAAGATAAGGAACTGAAGAGACCTGAAGGCTGAGTGTGGCACTGGATTTCACGAGATCATGTCTCTTCTATAGAGTGATGCCTTTAGAGCACCTGGACCTGCAGGAGATTAGATGCTCTCCTTCCCCTGAAATTCATATGCTAAATAGTCTTCAAGAGGACGGCCTTCGGGAACCATTGGGATGTGACTCACAATAGACGTGGAAGGCTCTTTAACTGGCTGACAGCCTCGTCAAGAAGGCTGGAAGGAGCCTCATCAAGGGCCCCTGGGAGCTTCTTTGACTTCCACCATGTGAGCACGCAGTGAAAAGACATCAACCCACCATGTTCTACTGGCAGCACATGCCTTTAATCTCAGCATTTGGAAGGCAGAGGCAGGTTGATCTCTGTGAGTCAAGGTCAGCCTGGTCTACAGAATGAGGTCCAGGCCAGCCAAGGGCTATATAGTGAGACCCTGTTTCCAAAACAAACAAACAAACAAACAAAAAAACAAACAAAAAACCAAAGGTAATTCCAAAGTGGCCTCACTAGACAGGACACTGGTCAGGACCTTGATTTTGGACTTAGCAGTCTCTAGATCTGTGAGAAATACATTCCTTTTTTATGATGGTGTTCTGTGATATAGATCAAGTGAGTCAGCAGCTATTGAACTTAGGGAGGAGATGACCCCAGAGATTCAGATTAGAATAATTGTTGAATTTGATCACTCACTTGTGATGATTATAAGACCTACCCCATTCACAAAGTCTAAGTACAAAAATGATGAGGATGTTTGGCCTAACGTGAAGCAGAACTGTAGCTTAGAGGTGGAGATGGATTTTGCTGAGTGTATCACCCTATGATTCAAGCAAAAAGCATGCTTCGTGTATGGGTGGTTTCATCTCATTTTGTGTCTGTAATTAAATATCCTTGCAGATGTAGTTTCCCTTATTTCAGTGCTTGTGAAAGCCATGGGAAGCTATGATAGAAGGAGACCATTAGGAAACAGCCATGCATTGTAAAGGTGACTCCATTTTGCTCAAGTACCAATTTGCTAGAAAACAATTTGCCAGAAACCTAATTTACAATGTTTTAACAAAGCTTAAAAAGTTTGAGTTTCAGCCTTGCCCCACACTTTGCCGTTCTCTCATCTGCAATGTTTGTTTACCCTAGGCTTTTTTTTTTTTTTCATAAAGGCAAAGTCAAGTTCAGAGGCAGGTGCATGACTAGGCAGAAGTACAGGCAGAAATTAAACTAAAGCTATGTACAAAACCTTCAGTGAGTCAGGAAATTGGTCATTTTCAAGTTATTTTTAGCAAACTGGCTTATAACAAATTGGCTCCTACCCTGTTTGGTGCCATCTTCCAGAAAAACCTCCTTTTGCTTTTTTTATAAGTTCTTCTCCACCCAGTATACTTTGCCTGAACTTTGGGATTGTGCCATTCCCAAGAATATCCCAAAATTCAACCGTTGACATAGAGCATAAAGATTTAAGTACCGGCTGGATCAACCTGAATGTGGACTCTGAGAAGAGTTGAGTCAAACCATGTGAATATTCAAAGAGGGTGAAGCTGGGGGAAATTCGTAAAGGTGAAAAAAGGAGGTTTACATGGGATATTTTAGAATAATAATCCCCAATGAAAAATCACTAAGAATAAGGACAGCATCAGTCCCAGACTAAATAGACAGTTGGGCAGATGTGTTTGGAGAAATATTTTTTGTGTGTGCAAGATTATGATCTAGGAGTCTTTGTGAATAAACTTGTTTTTTAATTATCAGATACTCTGGTACAAGAGTACCTCCTTCATGGCCTCTGGAGTGAATTTTTGTTGCTAAGACGTCACAAAAGTCACTCCATTCTGATTCTGTGTATGAAGTTTCCATAGTGATGGGGTGCTGGAAATGAGCCCTCTAATCTTTCCATCCTCTATCTATAGCCGTGGGCCCAAGGGAGCCTAATTGTAGGACATAGGATGCCTGCCACAGTTCCCTCACCACACACCTCTTTTTCCTAATGCTTTTATCTTCTTCCAGTCATCAACACTAAGCAAAAATAAGTAACTAACAAGGACTGCTCCCTCTAATTTTGTCTGCTGCAGGGTCAAGTTGTTGGAACATTTGATCAACTCTAGGAACAGAGAATTCAAAAGCTTGGAAGGAAGAGACAGGGTGAGACTACTGGCAGTCACTTCCTGCCTGTTTCTAGGCATTTTTCTAAGTTAAGGCTAGATCTGGATCTTCTTCGTCCTTTACTGTTGTAGCCATGGAAAATACTAGACTTTAGGGAGAATTAGAGATTGTAGGAGAAGGTTGGAAAAACAAACCCTACATAAAAGTCATCTTTCTGCATATTGAGTCATGGCAGAAATCCATTAAGCTTAAATTTGTTTTTTCTATGTACTGTTGTGGTTCCTAGGAAATGTCAAGTTCACAATACTTATAGCATGTAAGGGAAAAAATTTATTTATAAAAAAATTAACACAATGTTTATGTATTAAATGCTAAGGTCTCTGGTTGATTGTAAACTGGATGGGGACAATAAATATCTCAGCAGATGTGGTATGGGAATTCAAATTGTGATTAAGGAAGATGGAAGAGTGAACTGGAGACAGTGTCAGAGGTACATTGATGGATGGTCTGAAAGGTAAATGAGGAAATGGAGTTGAGTCATAGGTAGAGACCACTTTCATCTCTCATGCTGGAAATTTTCGCTGGAAATTCAGTGAAGTCTGAGAGTGGTTGCTCATTTTAAGTCACCTCCACAGGGTTCCAGAGTTGAGGAAGACTTATCCATAGGTGCAAACTTGCTCTTAGCCAAGCAAGGAAATGTATTAAATACACCCCTTTAAGGAAATGTACACAGATAGATTGATGGATAAATACATGTTAGCTAGTTAACTAAGAGAATTAAGGTGGATGGGAACTTAATTAAAAATAAATATAAAACTGTTCATTCTCCTTTTTTTGTCGATCTACATTCTGTCCAACAGAAGGAGCACATTTATACTTTATAAAAAGCAACATTAGCTCTGATCTATGAACCATTTCATTTCAAACACGTCTGACTGTCACAATTTTGTCTACTGCTTGGTTGGGAAAAGGCCTTTTGGTAGATCCCTCACTGCAGAGCAATCTGATTTTCTCATATCCATCTGGTGTTTATATCCATCTCTTGAAATGTAAGAACTGTTGGAATTAGGTCAGAAATATTCCAGGTGGAGTGGAGTAGGGATGCATGTTACGCACAAGGAAAGAAAGGGGTGTGTGTGAGGTACTACCAGGGCACAGCTAGTCCCGGAAAGATCTTTGGAAGGCTAGACTGTATCTTTCCTAATTTGGTAACTACAATAGTTTTCACTCATTAACTACAATGATTGTCATGGTTGGTCAGAGGCAAGAGAGCCCCTGGATCATTCTGAAGTAGATTTTGTGTTTAGTTTCTCAGTGGAATGGAAAGAATAGCTGGCGTGGTTATACTCTGTCATTGAAGAAAGCCTTTCACTTATACTGTCTTTCTTTAAGATAGTTGGAGACTGCAATGTGTTGCTTGAAGTAAATAAATGGCTCTGCAAGGTGGCACAGGAAACTCTGTCTAGGAACTAGCTTCCTTCAGGGAAAGAATCTTTAGGCCTTACAATGCATCACCTCACAGAGAAGAAAAAGGACAGACCATGTATCCAGCACTCAACACATGGGCTAGCCTTGGCCTTCTCTGTTGTGGAGCAGGGGAGCCATGTGACTGGGGGAGCCAGAGTGCAGTTTTGTGAGAACCTGGTCAACTCACCCGACATCAGCTGAAATAGGATTGCTTCCTCCCTGCCCTGGGCCTGTATATCCCAGCACATGTAGCCTTATATTACCCACCTCTGCCACCTTTGAGGTAGTCACATAGCCTAGTGGCCAGGTTATAGGTTTAACTTCCTCTCTCCTTATAAGGTCATGTCTAGCAAGGACCTGGAATTTCTTTTCATGCAAATAAGGCATTCCAAATACCTTGGCCCCAACCAATGATGTACAGTCACCCCTAAAGCCTCTATCCACTCCCCAAAGGTGTAAATAGCCTTTGTTCCCCCCAACTACATGAGCTGTCTCACTGAAGCTGTCTCCCGAGAAGTCTGTTTCTCATGCACTTGCTGCCACCACTTGAGGTCTCTTTTCTCAGGCCATTCCTGCCTTGATCTCTCTCCTAGGATCTATTTGTGATCCCAGGCATCACACCATTATAGGTAGGGAATCAGGTCCAGGAATGGCACTCTATTATCCAGGCCCTTTAACTTTTCTAGGAGCCATGGGACTCTCACCTAGATTTCTATTTATCCTTCACTATCTGTGACATACAACTACTCTGCTATAAAGCATGGCTTGCCCTCAGGTGGCTGCTTCAGATTGGTCATCCTGACTGCGTTACAAGATGCAGTAGCCCTTGGGAGGGAGTCCAAAGGACAGCCTTTCCCAACAAAGTGATTTCAGCCAAGCCAAAAACTGTACCAACACCTGTTTCTGTGTCTCATGCTCAGAATGTAACCATAGCATTAAGTTGTGAAGGTGGTTAAGAAATGTGTTTCCTTGGCTGAAGTGCCCACCCTGCCAAATGAAGGTATAGTTCTATTACTACTAAGTAAAGGGGAATAAAAGAAACCTGTTAATCAAGTTGAAAATTTTGTCACATTATGTTTGTATGTTTGTCCAGTATTGGACACTGCTCTCATTTCCTGTGTTTAATTGCATATTACCAGCATAGCTTGTGATTAGGGCTTGTGATTAGAGCCATAATAAAAAGTTTTCTACATAATATCAGTGAAAGAAAGCAGCCATTCCAGCATTCCGATTCCTGTGGGTACTAGAGTTACGCAAATAAAATACTATTCTATATACATTTTCTGGAAAGCATTGCCCTTATGGGTAGGTAAACATTGCTTTGTGTATCCCCACCTTTCTCACCTTTCTCTGTTGGGGGTCAAAATCCTTCTACATATACAGATAGCTAGCATCCTTGGTACACTCATGTCTAAAACTGTTTTGTTTATCAAGAGCTTGTAGACTCATCATTTGAGATGTTTTGAGAATCTTGTTCAAGTGGTTTATAATGTCTGAAATCTCCAATCAAGGACTGTGTGTGTTCTTTAACTTAAAAGCCTGTATTTCAGGTTATTAAAACGTGTTATCCCCATCTAGTATCTAGTATGAACTGTAGGATGCTATGTCCACTTCCCCCTAAAGTTCTTTACCATTTATCTTCACCTTGCATTTCTTCCCTCAGACTTAAGTCCATAGTGCTAACTTTTTGTGCCTTCTTTTTTTGTCCTTTGAAAGGTGACTTCAATAACAAAGTTACTCAGAAGAATTGTGTCACTAGAGATAGTCTTTCTGTCAGTATTCAGATGCCTGCATTTTATAATTCAACATGAATGATGTACACTGTCTGCAAATAAAAAAAAAAACCATGGGTATCCTGCTACAATGTGCACAGGAGGGAAAAATCAGACCGTTGGATCAGCATGCAATTATGTATTAATAATAGATGGAATGATAGTAAAAAAAAAAAAAAAAGAGCTTGGAAAAACTCCCAGGTACTTCATGTAACAAAAATTCTATGATCTGTTTTGCATATGAAGAGTAGAACACACTCCCAGGTTTGCTCAGGGGTAGAGGGCTTGGCACCAGTCCAAAGACTAGCACAGTGATTCTGCTCTTACAAGGACACATCTGCAAGCCCTGGCTTTCTCCCTAGCAGCATGTAGAGCTATGGGAAGAAAGCCAGAAACCTGGTTAGTGTCACAGAATGAAATCCCATATCTTTTAGATCTTTCCAGCAAGTATGCACAGGGCGTCCTCTTAACATTTGCAGAAGTTCAGCTCCTAGGAAGAGAATAAAGTTCTGCTTTTCATATGGTGGCATGTGAATGCACTGGGGAAACTCTAGGAACACGGGTGTATATAGTCTTCTTTAAAGTAGGCCAATACCTATAGAAAAGACTATCCTCTTCTAAAGGTGGTTCCCGGAGATTGTTTAAATTTTTTCAATTACTGCTGTTAGAATATTCTCCCCATGCCTGTTCACTTCAGTTTAGCACATATTCCCATTTTTAAAATCAATAAGCCCAAATACAGAATTAAATCTCAGAACAAGATTACCTTCATATTAATTGAGTTAATATCATTTACAAAAACAGCACAAGCCACTTTAATTCTTGACTGTAGTTTTTAAAATATGGTGTCCAACAGTGGTGGAGCATGCCTTTAGTCCCAGCACTCAGGAGGCAGAGGCAGGAGGATCTCTATGAGTTCCAGCCCACCCTGGTCTACAGAGTAAGTTCTAGGACAGCCAGAGCTACACAGAACCCCTGTTTTGAAAAACAAAGAAAGAAACAAAAACAGAAAACAAAACAAAACAAACAACAACAACAAAAAGATCATGTCTCTTTTATGCCATCCCCTCTCAATTATTTGAGTGTTCCTATTAATTTTTAAGAAAACAGCCAGCATAACTTTGTTTTGGAGCCTCGTTACCAACTCACCCAAAATAGTAGTACCTTAGCTGCTGTTGTTTGAATGTGAAATTCCCCTACATACCCCTGTGTCTGAACACTTGGTCACCAGCTGGTAGAGCTGCTTGGAAAGGGTATGGAAACTTTAGGAGACAGTTGCTGGTGGAGGTAGATTAATCAGGACCTTGGGGTTTCACAGCCCAGCCCCACTTTCTGTTTTTGTTTTAACTACAGATACAATATGATTTCAGGAGCTCTTTCCATCTCTCTTTCCCTCTCTCTCCCCCGCCCCCCCCATTACTGTTACCATGTCTCTCTCATCATGGGAATCTATCCATCTAACTGTAAGCTAAAATAAATCTCTTCTTCCTTAACTGGCTTGTCAGATATTTGGCCACAGTAATTAAAGAAGTAATAAATATAAGCTCAGTCACTGCAAAGTGTTGGTTCTGTATAGGAATGGCAGGCCCCAGGTTGGAGAAGAGGAAAAAAATCTTGTTGGTGCACTCGATAGACTCCAGGAAGCATAATCTCAAGCCAAATGCTCCTAATATTTAAACAATTTTAGCTTCACTAAAGTCATCCATTTATTTTCATCAGCTTCTCCAATCTTGGTATTCATTTTTTATAACGGATCTTTATATCATCAAGCTCTCCTGACTCCAAATGTCCAGTAGAGCCCCCTCTCTGTTGCTTCCATGCAGCCCCAGATATTCTTATGTAAGTAGATGCACCATCTCTAAAGTAGGCTCAGGAAGTCAACTTCAAAGTGGCTGAAGGTCCTGATCTTTCCTTCACTAAGGGCAAGAAGCACCTCTTCAAAATACATAGAAAAAACAGTAAACATCCCTATCCCCACACTCACGTAATTCTCATAGTAGTTTTTGTTCTTGCTTTTGTTGTGATTGTTTTTGTATGTAATATTTTTCTTAGAGTAATATGCTCTCAGAGATCAGATTGGATCTTACACATTTTATATGGTCCCAATGCAACTAGCACATAGCACTTCACATATCTAGCTTAATAAATAATTGATAAAAAAAAAACTTAATGAAAACAGATTCAAGGGCCCAGAAACCATTTAACTGCACAGTTTGCTTGATTTCAGATTGTCTTTGGATTTATCTGGCAGAATGTGTTTTTGAGACTTGCTTCAAGTGGGTGTAATTTCCTACTTGAAACCATTAAATCTAGTGTCATCTGTCCTGGCATCCATCTACTTCTGAGCAGTTCCATGTGGCTAAAAACAAAAGTTCTTATTATTCGACTAGACATTTTAATGGACCCTGGGGAAGTAAAGTTACTTTTTGAAGGTTCCCCCCTAAATAAAGGCCATAGAAATGCATAGAGACACACATAGAAAATCCATAGTATCATAAATCATAGATTAAAGTATCATAATTACCTAAAATTGTAACCCAGATATGATTTACTAAATTTTTATGGTATGACACACCATCAGATGTACTGTCTTATATGAATTTCACAGCCAGCATGTTGAGGGTATTATTATTAATTACTATTCCCATTTTATAGGTGAAGAGATTGTGAATGAGATGCAACATAAGTTGATACAAATTTTACAGGACAGAAAATCTGAACAAAACCAGAGGTTGCCCAATGCTTTAGAAGAAAACAGGTCCTTATGGCTTGTTGCCAGGGATGTTTTTTTCCTGCATGATTCAGACCTCATCAGCAGGAAAAGCCCAGGCAACAAGATGTCTGCTGTCAGGTTGTGCTGCCCCTGGGAAAGCTGGAGCCCCTGCTTGTTATCTCACTGTTTTGAAAAAGGCTCAAGATGAAAATTCTTTCAAGACAACAGAACTATGTCACTTTCCCCTTCTAGGACAGGTACCAAAGAGTCCATTGGTGAAGTTCTCACTTCCTGGCTCAGCAAGGGAATCCAGGAAGAACAGGCTTGTTGTGAAAGGTGTGAGAAAGGGACAGTAGTAGAGATGCCCATGCTGGCAGGGGTGTGTATTTCAATTAGGTACTGCAGGGAGTGGGCCCCTTCTTTCCAATCATAGTGCATGTTATATGAAGCAGAAGGGGACACTGGGAAATCCTAACAAGGATAAGGTCAGGCGTGCAGCATGGCACAGAAGAAGATGTGACTAGTATCTCCACTAAAAGATTCCAGTGTAACTGTGCAACTGCCTTTAAGCCTGAACAATAGGAACAACTGCCCATTTCTTTCTTAGCCCTAGTCAGCCAAAATTCAAGTTCATCCAGTTTCTCAGCAATTCCAAGAAAGGATCTCTTGCATTGCAATTGATTTTTATCATTTTGGATTGATTTTCATCAGTGGCAGCACCATCTGTTCCTGATACACTTGAGATGAAAAGTTTTTTATTTATTTATTTTTTTGTCAGTCTCTTGCATCACAAGTATTGGCAGCATTTTTGCTTATGCCACACTCAAGAAGTTGTTGATGTGTTTGTTTCCTTACTCCCTGACTCCATGCAGATTTTCTTTGCTTTTGGTATCACAGAGAAGGCTCACAATATCGATCCTGTTGCTGCAAAGAAACCTCCTGAAACACTGAAAGCCAATTACCTCATACTGCACCAAGCAATAAATTTTAGGATAGCCTTAGCAAAAGGAGTCAGTATAGTGTTTTACGAGAAAGGAAACTATAAAATGGGTGTTCTTTGGCTTCTTCTCTTCTATAATCCATTCAGGTCATGTTTTATTGGTGTTCATTATCAAGGCAGAGAGTGATAAGTGTGGAAACCATAGAAACATATTATGACCAAGTTGATGTTGCTTCGAAACAGCAGTGACTCATGCTGTGAAACACTTCCTATGATCCATTAAGACCAGTCTTAGAGTTTTGTCAGGAAGGCCTGCTATATGTGCATTGTAGATAGATGTCAGTCACATGCTCACAGGGGAAGATCTCCAAATTAAATGACTTGCAAGTCACCAGGGTTTCCCTAGCAATAACACACCTGCCTTTATCAGTTTATTCAACCGAATCCCCCGAGTTATAAGGAATATATAAAATCCTTACTGGATACCCACACAGCCCTTCTCTCTTCCATGAGTTCTTTGCCTTCAGGTCTTAAAAAGTTAAGGAAGAATATGCACTCAGAAGTATGTCAGCACTGTGGTCTACCAGGTATCTAATGCTTATTGTTCCCACAAAGCACAATGGAAACAATGGGCACACAGCTTGGTGAATAAAGGACAGCATTGGAGCACCACCATGCAGTGTGAAGCCTGGAGACTCAAGATGGTCACACAGCGAAGGAAACAACACAACAGTCTTCCACTACCAACTTGTCAATCAGCTCACAACCTGAACAGACTTTACAGTGTGAAGGGAAAGGTAAGCAACCCCTGTTATCACTGCGGACTCCTGTGCCCTTTGTCACTACAGCCCTTCAATCCTTCCAGACCCTGAGCTCAGTTTAGAGATCTGCCTGAGTTTCATGGAGCATTGCTACTCCAGAGCCTAGGCCTATCAGAACAGTCAAAACATCAGCACCTGACCCCAAATGCTCCCCTGTCTCTCTAGGAGAGGTGTGCAGGCACAGAGGGAAAGTGACACCTGAGTTGACAGAACATCCACATTCCCTTAATGCTTGAGCCAAGCCAGTATTGTGATCCCATAAAATAGGAGCTGTGCTCAATAGGACAGACACACTCAGTTGTATTCTACCCTCTGAGAGATGTTCTGACCAGAGAAGAAAACACATCTGAGCTACTAAAGCATCCCATTCCTTTGATAACTGAATTAACCTAGTAGTTTTGGGCTATGGATCTATCTTAGTGTCAGAGGCCTTGCCTAGCATGCATGGAGCACTATGTTCAATCTTGAGTAACAAACACACACTCTCCCCACCTTTCTCGAGTAGTTCAGTCCTAGGGAATCAGAGCGTTGGTCCAGGAGAAGTCATGATTCAGGTGCCCCAATCTACATTTTGTGTGTATCCAATCTACATTTTGTGGTATCCAAAAGAACTGTAAACTTGGCTCACCCTCTGAGCCAAACAATAATAACATACTTCTTCCCTACATCAGTAACATGTGAGCTCCTGCTCCTGAGATAACCATTGTCTGACTAAAGAAGCCAACACTTCACTGTTTCCTGGTACACAGAGCACATGTCATAGAGACACCACACTAGTCCCAGTTCCTGGGTGCCACTGCATTGGCTCACACAGAACTGAGCTCTTTACCTGTCTCCACTAGTTCAGAGTTGTCATGGCACAGCACACTCTCTTCTGTTGTCCGAGTTGACACAGTGCTCTGTTGACTCTCAACCTGATTGCAGCCCCTCCCTGGTTTGGAAGGACTGAACCTCAAGAACACCCTTCCTCCCTGGCTCTTTGTCAGGGGTGCATTCTGCTCACCGGAATCAGCCACAGTTGCATCTCTGCTTCCTGAGCCCGAGTTACTAGGAATTACTCTGAGGGGAGAGCTAATGCCCAACTGTGCCTAAGAGAGTGGACATGTACCCAAGTCACGCATAAACAGCAGTTCAACAAGACGCTTATGCAGAAAGCTATTTCCACTGTCTCTCAGCACCAGTGTTCTAGAACATAGCACTAGTGCAGCTGCCTGTGGTGCAAGTCAGGCCTGATCCCAAGAGGGACCCTGGTAGCCAAGTCACTTGACTACGGAAAAGTAAGAGTAAGAGGACCTGGAAAGTCATTGCTGCTAAGGTGGCTCACAGCTTGCTATCTGCCCACTGATACAACTCTTAAATCTAGTCCACAGGGGTGGCTGTTGTCACCAATAATGTTGGCATTGTTGAACAAACTGTAGAGAATATATATCCACACCCATCCAAAACCATCATTGTGTTTTGAATATGACATGTCTCCCATAGGCTCACATATTTGGATACTTTTGTCTTAATGAAGTTCCTGGAACCAAGGCCTTTGATCATACTTCATGGTAGTTTTTTTTTATTTACATTTTATTTACCTTTAATTTTAAAATCCATTTCAGTGTCTTTTGGTATATAGAAAAAAGCACTTCTTAGCACATTTTTCACCAGAAGGCACATAAGAAAGGTTCACTTTTACATGTTCACTTTTACATATGTAGTAAACAAATGTACATGCGGGTATCATATAGCATTTGGAAAGAACAAAGAATTGTATTATGAGCTGACTGGGAAGGACAGAAAGCAGACAAAGGACACAAGTCATGAAAGAGAATATAAAGATGATTGCTTTTCCAATTTGTTAATTTTTACTTTTTTCTTTTTTGTGGTAGGATAGATAAAGAAAAAAAATGTAATTCATGGTGAACCTATAAAAATCTAACTGAAACTCTACAGCTTCAGAATGCCCATTCTAACTGTATACAAGTTCACTGAGATTACAGAGTGTGGAACTAGGCAACTGCTTGTTTGAATGGCCACGTTAATCAAGCTGTGTGAAGTTTTTATTTGTTAGTTCATTATAGCAAAGTGATTTGTATATTAAAATGAAAGGAATGAAGATAGACAGGAAGGAAGGAAGGAAGGAAGGAAGGAAAGGAAAGAAAAGAAAAGAAAAGAAAAGAAAAGAAAAGAAAAGAAAAGAAAAGAAAAGAAAAGAAAAGATTTGCTTTATGCTGTTGTAGAGTAAATCAATGAGGCTGTCCACAGAAAGCTTCCCAAGGTTCCAGAAGCTCAGAGGACCATTGGTCTCATACCCAGGCCCAGCAGAGCACATGAATTGCCACTTTGGACATAAGCAAGGACTTTGAAAACACAGCCAGTCATTCAAGCTGTTGAACCAGTTTATTTCTCCTCCCACTAGCCTGAAGCCCATTTGAGATGCCATTTTTAGTGTATGCTGAACGGGCTATAATGGTCTCTTTTCCTAGTGTGTCTACTGTTTCATTCACCCAAGTCACTACGTTTTGTGCTTGTAACTATCTAACATGCTTTAAATTTTAGTAATGAAAGTTCCATCAATGATTTTCTTTCCAAAATGGCAAATCTTACAAGCTTATACTTTCCGATGAAGGCTGGAAATTTTCTAAACAGTTCAAATGTTTCTAAGGGTTTGCATTACATATGAGCATAATTTCTCAGTGGCATTAGCATTTACATTGTATTTTGTTTTCCAATTTGGAAAGCATTTATTATAATCATTCATGTGACTCTCAGAAAAGGTTATTAGGTTTTGTTTATTTTTTCATACAATCTGGAACTTTCTTCAATGTACTTGATATAGCTTTTCCTATAGTAATTATTTTACATCATATATTTTCATTTCAAATTAGCCTATATTAATCATATTCTACTATATTTTCTGGGTTTGTTATAAGTAGTTATTATAATGAAAAACTAAACATTCTATTTTTAATCAGATACTAGGCCAAAAAAATCGCCAACCTTCTTTGTCATATTCCGTTTGTGTACCTAATATAGAAAGAGATAATGTTGACTTGATTTTTTGGGGAGTATGTACCACGAACTCAGAGAAGAAATGATCACAGAGTGGTTTCTCATGTTTAAGAAATATTTTTATATAAAAGTGTACTACTGAAAGTCAAGATCATAGACTATATTCTTCTTCATCTCAATTTGACTTTAGCTGTCAGGCCTAAATATATTATTAAGATACATTCTGACTGAACAAAAGATATAAAGCTGCAATATCTAATATCTTAATAAATTTCCCATCTTGTTAAATTTCTTCTAATTATTTTCATATTTAATGGTGTTTTAATGGCGGTCTTTGTGATAACAATGGTTTCAGTCAACAAGTGACCTTTGTAAACAAATCTTTCCCCACAGTAGTATCAGAAGTTAACCAACCAAATGAAATAAAGCATAAAACTAAATCATCAAATCAGAAAACATGCAGCCCTCAGTTATTTGTACTTCCAGAATTCTAGACAGAGGAGTGAGACCATTTTGAAATTTTATATCACCATCTTGCACTAGGCTTAAAATTGTTTCAAGTCTGCTGACACAGAGAGAAATAAGTACATATCTCATGATGAAGCTGAACAGACCTCAGACCAGTTGCACTCAGCTGCTTCAGGACCTTGAAAATTATCTTGGGCTTGATTGAATTGCTGGTTAATACACAGGAAGTAAATTAGGTCTGTAATTCAGATGGCCTTTTCTAATGACTCATTTTTTCTGTCAATAAAACTGACAACAGAGACTGGCACAGTCCCTTTGCTCAACTCTGGCCTGTCATGTCAAGTCATGTGACAGAATGGAGTGTTGCCAGACACACACTGTCAGTCCCTATTGGTGTTTTTATGAAAACAAAGTTAGAGAAACAGGCTGTTCAAAGGCAGCTTTCTCCGCAGACAATGGGATGGCACCCACCACTCACTGGAAGGTCTCACGGAGAGCATTTCACTGATGGTACAGCCCAATGCGTGTAAAGATAAGCAAGTCTGCTTTCCTGTTAAACTTCCTCCTTTGGCACCAGACTTCCTACACTGTTCTCAGATCTTCCTAAGAGATGCAAATAGCTTATCTCTCTTCTATTCCTGAGAATGTGCAAGAATCTCTAGGAAAAATTAGGGAAATTGAATTTTATGGTAAATTGAAACCACAAAAGAAAATTTAAAAGGTTTTCATCACAAGGGATTTTTTTAAACAGTCCATTTTAAAGGAACAGAAAAAAAGAGCATCTTTACCTAATTATTCTGATATTTCCTTGATGTCAATCTAGTCACTAATCAGTTCAGATTAGCCTAGTACAGATAGGCTAGACTCAAGAAAATTCTGACACTTAAACAGATAATGAAGGGACAGACATGTGGGGTTGTTGATAGAATCCTGATTAAAAGCCGCTGTGATGATAACCCATTTCTCAGGATGACTTGCCTCTGTGAATGCTCACTCACGTGCTTGCCCCCCACCCAAACACACACATACATACACACACATGCTAGAATGTACATACACATGCACACACACATATGCATATATGTACATACATGCAAACATACATACACACACACTCACACATCTTTCACTTAGCTGAGGAAAATGAAGGAGATAAGAGAAGGCTGAAAGAAGCCAGTGTGGACAATCAGTTGCCACTAAATTATAAGTCATGAAGCCACTTTCAAAGCTGGTTTTCAAACTATTACTGAGTCCTTACATAAAGAGTTAAAGAATAACTTTCAGAAAATTGTGCTTGCCAATCAAGAAAAGACATAAAAGTCCTTTTAAAATACAGTAAGATGTTTGTTCTTCTTCAAAGTAGGAAAAATTTAAACTAGATGTTGAGATTTTTTCTCATGGATAAAACTGGCAGAGAGGGGTGGAAGAGACTCAGTTGCTAAAGTGCTGGCCATGTAAGTGTGACAACCCAGGTCCCAAACCCAGTGCCCACATAAAGCAAGCAAACAAACAAGCTCTTGGCAGAGCAGTGTGCCCTGCTGAGGTAGGAACAAGAGGATCCCTGGGGCATGCTGGCTAGTGAATGTAGCCTGATTAGTGAATAATTAATGAGTTCAATGGAGATCCTATCTCAAGAGGAAAGGTATAGAGACACTAAGGAAGATTCTGACACTGACCTTTGACCTCCAAACACATGTATGTGCACCCACTTGCACATGTATGCATGTGCACGCGCGCGCACGCGCGCACACACACACACACACACACACACACACACACACATAACCCTGAAATAAAAATGTTAACATTCTCATTCACCAGGGCTTGGGCAAGTGATCATTCCATTACTGAAACTCTTAAGTTCATAGAAGTTCTGTAAGAAGCAAACTGACCACTTCATTAACATTTTAGATGTACCAAACCAGGCTAGCTCTGAAAGGTCCATCTCTAGGAGGTGATTTTATCAGTACGTTCAGAGTAGAGAAAAATACTTTTGAATAGAGATTACTATTTGGTGTGCCATTGCTGATAAAAAGAAATAGAAACAATGAAAATATGCACCAGGATGTACAGATTGTAAAACGTTTATTTTTACAACTTGAATGAAATGTATAGCACTTAAGAAATTAGTGAGGCTGGTGAGATAAAACAGTGAGTGAAAATGCTTGCTCCTAAAGACCAGCCAAGGTCAATACTTGGAACCCATGCCCAACACTGGACACAGCAGTGTGCTTCTGTAAGCCCCGCCCTCACGCAGTGAGACAGAGAACAGACACAGTAGTGCAGCCTGGATGCTTGAAGATCCTCCCTCAACACAGCAAGAGGAGAAAAGCTGACTCATGAATATTGTCCTCTGACTTTCACAGGCAACATGACCTATGTGTACCCACACTCACACTAACAATAATGGCAAAAAATTAAAATTGAAAGGAGAAAGATAAGGCAGACAAATGTATAAAAGTTGTCAAGATAAGTTTAATTACAAAACAGACATGAAGGATAATATACAAAATATAATTCTTTTTGTACATGTGCTAAGTGCATCAGCTTTAAGAGTGATGCAGAAAAGAATAAGGGCATGTTGCTTTAACAAGTAAAATGGAGATAATGAGATGGGAATTATATAGATTTAATTTATATTGTGCTCAGGTGTTATCTAAACTCAGGAAGAGAAAAATTAAAATAATTCAAGAAAGAAAAGGCAAAAAGACATAGAAAAGGAAGTAAATACCCAAAGCACTCCTTTTTAAAGTAATTTCAACATGAAGAGTGTCACGTGTCTTCAGGGAAAGGCCCCAAATCTTCAGCAGTGATTATTTTCTCCATTTTTACAGAAGTTAGAGATCAAAAGCATTTTCCTACAGTGAGTGCCAAGAAATCTATATTTCAAACCTGAGCTCATGCTGACTCATTGTCTACAATAGGAAAGTCGTTTATCTTTTTATACTTTTTCTGCCACTACCACAAGACTCCTTTTTTCAGCTCAAAACGTTACTTTTGCTTGTGATTGCTGATTTTGGTGTGTTTCCAAACCAGCTTCATTGTCTTAAAGACTATTTCCTTACACGGGATCTTGAGAAAAAGAATAGAATATATTAAAGCTAACCTTTTTTACTCACAGTATCCTTTTCTTAAATCATTTTTTTTCTCTTGAATTTTTTTTTCTGATAGAAATTCTGTATTTTTAGCTACTTCTTTTGGTTGACAGGCTTCCCAAATAGCATCTATGCATCTGCCATGTATGAGTTATTTAACCTTTGACTGCTGGTGAACTCAACCATGTAACTACTGTGCCTGACAGGCCCTCCCTGGGCTACCCTGTTCATGGCCCCCAGCAGCTTCCCTTCCTGGAGGAGTCTCCCTCATCCAGGTCCCCAGTCACACTATTTTTCTGCTGAGATGAGAACCTCCTGTCAGTTCTGATAAGATTCTAACTCTCACTACAAGGCTATTATGAAACGTGCGTCCATAATCGAATGTAGTTGGAAAGAGACTGTATTCTAAAGATCAAACTGTTAAAGCCTTTGGTTCCACTGGAGATAGTAGACTAATTCTCCAGTTTACGAAACTTTTATAATTGTTTGCACACTGACAAAATCTCAGTGGAAAATCCTCATAACTCACTTATCCATCTCTATTGCCTTTGGTAATTTTTCTTGGAAATGGTTAGACGCTGGAATTTTGAAATCCCTGCTACTCTAAAATGAAGCCACAAAGGTCACTGTCCCTCTATGTCAGTGTCTCCTCTGATCTTTCTTTCTCTGTATGTGCTGCTCTCTTTCCCGTAGGCTAATACATGAGGCTTAAGCCTCAGCAGCTTCAATTATCCTAGTAGTGCAGGGGGTAAGGCGCTGACTTGTAAGAGATAACTAGGAACTTAGAGGTTCACCACGTTTACAACTGGCAGACCTTTATTAAGTGTGTGTTATTAGAGCCTGAAATAACTATCAGTGCAGCTAGGAAGGTGAGACTCAGACATGGGAGCAGGCAGCACCAATAAGTGACTCTATACACAAGATACACAAATCATAAGGGCCTGGGTAAATCCCATCAAACAGAACAATTGTTTTCCAGTGAGGTAAGAATGAAAGACTTACTGGACAGCTGCAATTATGTTCTAAGAATGAGTAGGATTTATGTAACTTAACTGAGAGATGAGACACCTTCTATGGAAGAAAAATACAAATTAAGGAAGAGAAGTAGCTGAGTATAAGGTGGGTTCTTTGTTCAAGAGCACACATATGAGCTGGGATGGAGGTGAGTTGGGTATACACTGCATGGCATGGGGCTTGCCATTCTTGAAGACCTCTTCATGCCGAAATGTACAGCCTACTATTGCCTGCTGTTAAGGAGAGGAGCCCCAGCACGACCTTTTGAGGAGGTAGGTGGATCCCTAAGCAACCCAGACAGCTATGGGTATGCTGTTGTGTCAAACAAGTCAGTCCAGGAAAGCCATGCATGGATTGAGTTTGAAATGTGGCCCACAAGCACACATGGTTTTTCAGTGTGGTCACCAGATGGTGACACTGTTTGGGGAGTCTGTGGAATTTTTGGGGAATGGGACATACACAGCCAGAGTTTGGCCTTGACTTTTATTCCATCTCTAATTCTGGTCTAGCTCCATGCTTCCTGTACCACCATAAATGGGAGCTGCCCCATTCTTTCTCTGAAGTGGATGTGTCCTCTGCCACTGTGAGCCAAATAACTCTTTCCTTCCTGTTTCTGTCAGATATTTGGTCACAAGTGACAAAAGAAACTGAGACAAGTGCCTTGCTAATTTGCTTGTACCAGTTACCTTTGAAAACTAAAACCTGACTGTGATAGTAAAGGAGAGCAAACAGCATGAGGGCAAGACACTGCAGGATATGAGCTCTCATCCACACCTCTTAAATCTTGAGGAGTTTTTTTTTTTTTTTTTTGGCTCCACAAGAGGACAGTGACCCTAAAGTTTCATAAGAAATATGGGTGCTAGTTAATGGTTATAAGACAAAATGGATGTCTTGAGCTTTCAAAGATCTATATAAGTACTGAACGCCACATAATTTTTCCACCAACCAAGTCAACAATGACTTACATAAAAGTCAAATAGCCATTTTTCTGGTGAATATGTGACATAATGGCATAAGGTATCTTGTTGGAATATCGAGTATTCTTCTAGTTTGGGTAACAGGAACAACTTAAATGACCCAAGACACTTAGCATCAAGGATGATAGTACCGCTGGGAAGGGGCTGGAGAGATGTCTCAATATTAAGTGTTCTTGTTGGCTTTCCAGTAGACCAGAGATCTGTTTCCAACACCCATGTCAACTGCTTATGGCCACATACCACTCCTGTTCCAGGAGAGCCAATGTTGTCTTCTGATAGGTTTTCTCTCTCTTAAAACAGAAAGATAATCATTGCAGAGAGGGGGCTGTGCAGAAACAGTTGTTCTAAAAAGCAGAACAACCTGGCCACCTTTTCTGTGTACAAATACATGATTGTGCTACACACTTGAGTTAAGAGAAAACATTGTAGGAGACTCACTCTTTGCATTGGAAGAAAAGCATGAGAGACTAGCAATGAAAAGAATATGTAAGTGAGATTATACCTTTAAAATGGGTTGTCTTTCAAAGTCTTCTAAGACAAAACAACTACAATATCTGGGGCACAATCCCAGCAAACTGTCAATCATTCAAGCATGACATCTCTCATATCCTAGATGATAGGCTAAAAGTAGGCACTTGGAACTCTGGTAGATATAAGGTAGGTGAAAATCATTTCTTAGCAAGTCCAGGAAGAAAGAAAAACTAGAGGAAAGAAGCCAGGGATCAGCTTTCTCTCAAAGATGACTGAAAGGATGACAACTGAGAGGGTCAGGAACTTGGGGGGACAGTGTTCAGTGCTCTTCCTGCTTGTTTCCAGTGTCATCAAATGCATGTCAGGTACACACACACAAAAGCAGCTTTCTTCCCAAATGCTCAGTGGGCATCTTTTCCGACTTTTCATCTCCTTTTGTCCCCATAGCCTTCCTTCTACAGTGCATGTCCAGCTGTGTTCTCAGAGTTGTAAAAGTTCCAAAGATCTTTACTTCCCTGCGTTTGCTTTACCTCTTCCTCTTCTGTTTCCAATTATCCACAATCTATTCGCAATACTTGAAACGATCATCTTTCCAAGTATCACTTTGCCACAATATTTCCTTCCTTAAAATCTTAGTATCTTTTGATTGCTTTCCAAATCCAATTACAATATAAGACCAAAGCTCTTTTGCTTTCCTGATCCTGGAGTTTCTATCTTTCCATGTTTGATTTCTTCCGGACTTCCATGTTTCAGTAATATTTAAGAAAATATAAAAAAATTACTATAGTTGCAATAAGAAAATTTTGTCATTTTCTCTCTCATATTTAGCACATTTAGCATATTTTTCTATTTAAACACAACTGTCCTTTCTTCTTCAGTCATGTCTTGAAATTTCCAGCATGATTGCTGTCACTCAAGATTTTCTTAGTTTTTAGTGAGAGTTTCTATTGCTGTGATGAAATACTGTGACCAAAAAGGAGAGGGTTTACTTTGCTTACACTTCCATATCACAGTTTATTATTTAAGGAAGTCAGGGCAGGAGCAGGAGACAGAGGCTGATTGAGCAGAGACCATGGAAAGATGCTGCTTACTGGCATGTTCCTCGTGGTTTGATTAGCCTGCTTTCTTATACCGTCCAGGACCACCAGCCAGGGATGGCACCACCCACAATGTGCTGGTTCCTTCCCACATCAATCACTAATTAAGAAAATGCCCTATAGGCTGCCTGAAGCTCAATCTTATAAATATAAACAATTTATTTTTCTTAACTATTTTTACAATTCATTCATTTTGTATCCCAAGAATAGCCCCCTCCCTCATCTCCTCCCAGCCTCATCCTCCCTACTTTTCCCCCTTCCCCTGGTCCCTGGCCCTGAGTCCACTACTCCTCCTCCCCTCTTAACTGAGGTTCCCTCCTCTTAGATGACTCTAGCTTGTATCAAGTTGTCATAAAAACTAGCTAGCATACCTACAGAGTAGTTCGTTTATTCGCAGGTAGGAACAATTAATTTTTTCTTCTTGATCCCTTATAAATGCACAGTCACAAACACAGAGGATAAGAAGGATGATGGTACCTTTGATAAATAAAACAGTGATAATAATCACATTCATAGTTCCCATTTAGATGGAGCTTGTGGTTTATATGGTGACTCCTTTTATATATCTTCTTAAACTATTCTTAATATATAGATAGAAAAAAGTATGTGCAATACTCCTTTTTTTTCATATCTTCCCATATATCACAAAGAGTTTTATATACATAGAACCAAACAAAACTTGATGGATAAATTGAGTTTCATTGCACGGCTTTAGAAAATAGCTTTCCATGAATTTTTCTCACACATAACAAGCTGCGATGATAAATAATTTGGTACTTCCTGCTCTCTACCAGGAGAGTGCTTGAGAATTAGAGACAGAATCATAAAAGGGTTCATTTTACAAAGTTACCAAGAGAATAGAAAGGAATCACAGCCTGCAGGGACAATAGACAACAAATTCCTCCTATCCTTCTTATTGCCATCCCAACTTTAGGGACACTAAAGAACAGATAACCCGAGACCCTATAGAGTTTTATTCTAAAAATAAAGGCAGTCACTAGCTCCTATGCTGAGTAGCAGCACTGACGGACAGACCTTTTAGGAGGCACTACTAACTGCACATGATGCAGGCTCCAAGGCAATATCCACGAGATGCTCTTTCCACACACACACAAGCATCTTACCATGAGGAGAGACTCTAAGGAAGAAAATCTTGGCTTTGGATTGCTAAGTTCCATCCTGAAATAAGTACTTAGTCTGTTTTTATATTTGAAAATGACATAGTATTATGCAGGGTTTTGTTTCCTTCTTTCACCTTTCTTTCCTTCCTTCCTTCTTTCTTTCTTTCTTTCTTTCTTTCTTTCTTTCTTTCTTTCTTTCTTTGTTGTATTTGTCATTAATATTTAGTATTGATATATATTTTAGTTAAGCAGCAGTTATTCCTAAACAACTGTATAACCAAATCACCACACAGAGACTAGGATGTATTTGATTAACCTAGAACACAATGCTGGGTAATAGTTACTCCATCTTAAACCTCCAAGCCTGCATAGTTTCCTACCATTCAGATTTCACCCATTATACTTGCTTTTAGTCATGTCTTAGGTCAGTTCATTTCTCCACGTGGTTCCAAGACCTCTCCTGCAGATTCTCCTCCTTTTCTCTCCCCCTGCTTCCTTCCTCTTCCTCCCCCTCTGGACCAGGATGTCCCACCCTATCCTCTCCATTGCTCAGCAATGTGGCTGGTTGTTTTAATTGACAATTTAGAGAACAAATGGTGGCATGTTTACACAAATTTGAGATAGGTAGTGCTTAGACTACACATCACAATACAATGTCCGGATTGAAACCAGATAGTGGGGGAGAGAAATCAGCATTTGAATGAACAAGGTAAATTGTATACATTCCAAAAGAACATTAAACAAACACTTCTTCCTTCCTTCCTTCCTTCCTTCCTTCCTTCCTTCCTTCCTTCCTTCCTTCCTTCCTCTCTCTCTCTTTCTTTTTTCTTTCTCCTTCCTTCCTTCCTTCCTTCCTTCCTTCCTTCCTTCCTTCCTTCCTTCCTTTCTTTCTTTCTTTCTTTCTTTCTTTCTTTCTTTCTTTCTTTCTTTCTTTCCTTTTTTCTTTCTTTCCTTGGCCAAACTTTTGTGTTTAATCCTCTGAATTGCAGACAACTTCACAGTGAGTACTTGGAGATGGCCCTCTCTTGGGCTGTGCTGCAGTGATTAGCACCTTGGCAATTTCCTGTCCTTTCTTTACTTTATTCTTCTTTAGAAACTACTCTATTTTAATGGGTAATATAACTAGACCCAAGGCTTATGCAGATAATCATAGTGAGTTTTTATCATGATCACATAAGCAAACAAATAGAAGAAATAAGAAGAGGAAAAGCAAATGGACATGGCATAAACATAGACTCAGTGCCTGGTTAATGATAAATATTTTTACTTATAATCATGTATAACTCACATATTTTATGCAGAAAAATTATATATTTATACATTTTATTCAAGAGAAATTGAAAGAATAATACAATGAACTGCCATCAGCTCTATGTCACTAATCATTGATTATATTTTCCCCTACATACATCTTTTTTTTTAAATTTTTCTTTTAGTTACAATTTGTTAACTCTGTGTCCCAGCTGTATCCCGCTCCCTCATTCCCTCCCCCTCCCCAACTCCCTCCCTGGTCTCCTCCCTGCCCCTTTCCAAGTCCACTGATAGGGGAGGACCTCCTCCCCTTTCATTTGACCCTGTTTTATCAGGTATCTTCTTAAATATTTCTTCTTCTTCTTCTTCTTCTTCTTCTTCTTCTTCTTCTTCTTCTT
>NW_026590654.1:2367128-2457283 GCF_907164565.1 Psammomys obesus | reverse complement strand
TTCTTCTTCTTCTTCTTCTTCTTCTTCTTCTTCTTCTTCTTCTTCTTCTTCTTCTTCTTCTTCTTTATTACAATTTATTCAATTTGTATCCCTCCTGTGGCTCCCTCCCTCATCTCCTCCCAATCTCACCCTCCCTCCCTCTACTCCCCCTATGCCCCTCTCTTAGTCCACTGATAGAGGAGGACCTTCCCTTCTATCTGACCCTAGCCTATCAGGTCTCATCAGGACTGGTGGCATTGTCTTCCTCTGTGGCCTGGCAAGGCTGCATCCCCCAGGCAGAGGTGATAAGAGGGCCTGCCACTGAGTTCATGCCTGAGACAGACTCTGCTCCTCTTACTGGGGAACCTCCTTGGAGACTGAGTCTATGGGCTACATCTGAGTCAGATCTTCTCCTTGCAAGGTCCGTGGTTGGGGCATCATTCTCTTCAGGGCACCCAGGGCTCAGTTTTTTTTTTTTCTCTTGGTTTCCTTTTGGAGCTCCTGTCTCCTCCAGGTCTTTCTGTCTTCCCCTTCTTTCATAAAATTGCATGCACTCTGCCCAAAGTTTGGCTATGGGTCTCATAGCTTTGATACCTCGATCAGTAGAGTTTCAGAGGACGTCTGTAGTAGGTTTCTGTCCTGATCCTTGTCTTCGCCTGCTTCCGATGTCTATCACATTTGTCTTTGTGAATAAGGACGATTTTCCTTATACTTAAGATGTAACAAGGGAAATGTTCCTTTGAGTTCTTATCTCTTCAACAATATTTTGCCTCTTTTACAAAAATCAGTTATGAAAAATGTGACACTCATTTTACCACTGAGCATATTTTGGCACCAAGTCATACCTTCTCCCTATCAACTGTTATTTGAGGAATCCTGGTATAGGGGCTCATCAGGGTCTCAGACTCAGTCAGCTGCCCTTGGAAGTCATGCTGAGGCACTCTGAGCCTGAGCATGCTAGCTTCAGTTTCTTTGTCACACCCGCAGAAATCCAGTGGCTTTCTAAGGGTCCCATGGCTTCCTACAGGATTATGATCTGTAGTGCCCCAGGATCCACCTGTCCCGGTGAGTCAATGTTCTCTTTTCTGCACTAACCATGCTGCGCTCAAGGTTTTTCTCCAACTGATGCAGAAAAGAGCTGCACATGGGCAGCAGACTTTATGGAAAGCCTGGATATATCTTAAAGGAAAGAAAAGAGTTTGTTGGGATCCTCAGCCAAAAATTCTGAATCAGAAGCTAGTAATTTCTATTGCTAAAAGTCATTTGCCCTGAACTCACGTCTCGGGCTTTCTCATCTGAGCTACTCTCTACTCTCTGTTATCAAAATGATTAAGTTCCTTGAATATTTCTATTGATACTAATATCCAACCCTTACAGTGGAGTCAGCTGAGCCTTCCTGTGTGTATATAGATTCAGACAAATCTCCAAAAATTTTTTAATTAATTTTTCATTTTTTATATTAATTACAGTTTATTCACTTTGTATCCCAGCTGTAGCCCCTTCTCCCATCCCCTCCCAATTCCACCCTTCCTCCCTCATCTCCTCTCATGCCCCTCTCCAAGTTCACTGATAGGGGAGGTTCTCCTCCCCTTCCATCTGACCCTAGCTTATCAAGTCTCATCAGGACTGGCTACATTGTCTTCCTCTGTGGCCTGGCAAGGCTTCTCCTCCCTTGGGGTGGGGGTGGGGGAGTCAAAGAGCTCGCCACTGAGTTCATGTCAGAGACAGTCCCTGTTCCCCTTACTAGGGTACCCACTTGGAAACTGACCTGCCATGGGCTACATCTGAGCAGGGGTTCTGGGTTATATCCATGAATGGACCTTGGTTGAAGTATCAGCCTCAGAAAAGATCCTTGTGCCCAGATATTTTGCTTCTGTTGCTCTCCTTGTGAAGCTCCTGTCCTTTCCAGGTCTTACTAACTCCCTTCCTTTCATAAGATTCCCTGCACTCTGCCCAAAGTTTGGTTATGAGTCTCAGCATCTAATTTGATACACTGCTGAGTAGAGTCTTTCAGAGGCCCTCAGTGATAGGCTCCTGTCCTGTTTCCTGTTTTCTCCTTCTTCCAATGTCCATCCCATTTGTCTTTCTGAGTGAGGATTGATCACCTTACCCAGGGTCCTCCTTTCTTGTTTAGCTTCTTTAAGTGTACAGATTTTAGTATGTTTATTCTATAATAAATGTCTAGTATCTACTTATAAGTGAGTACATACTGTGTGTGTCTTTCTGCTTCTGGGAAATCTTTAAAATTATACTCAGTGAAGATTAGAGCCTTTAGGTTTCAATTCCCTTCTTGCTATTGTGAGGACTGCATTTGAAAGAGGATGGGGAGAAAAAGTGAATTGTCATTAAACAATATCCCCCATCAGGTCCAAAAAAAAAAAAAAACCAGTTGATATGTGTGAAGCCTTATAAAAAAGTAAGTCAGATGGAAACGTTTAAGTTTCTATCTCTCCATATCAGTGAGGTACTAACTGTAAGGGATCACCAGAGGTGGTGATAGTGTGCCAGCCTCAAAGTTAGGCAAATGTTGCATCTAAGATTTACAGTAACTTATTAGAGGTTATTTTTGAAGTTTTCCTTCTAAAGAAAAAAGTGACTGTTACATGCATGAAGACAATAAAGATAAGGCAACTTCTGTTTGAGCCATTTTAGAGTAAATACAGCTGTTTGAGCATCAGTGTTAAGCTAAGGCAATTATTTTCTATCTTTGAAAGAATCAACAGCAGACACCAAAATGTCCCCAAGGCAATATAACATTTAATATAAATGAAACATTGTAAGAATTTTGCAAGTATTACTTTAATTTTGTTGGCATTTTTAGAATGAATTTTAAGATTAATAATTTTTTAGCAGATAATTTTTTCTTTACAGTAATTTAGGGGCAGGGGAGAAGAGCCATAGACAACAAAAAATGCATGTCTGCACATCTAAATATTGTCTGCAGATGTTAAATAGTGAATATATTTTATTCCAGGGCAACTGCCAGAATGTTTCCCTCAAGTAACAGCTATTCCAAAGCAGACGCTTCAACCTTTTCTTTTTATATTGTTCAGCTTCCAGTTCATATCACATACAAATCTTGCACTATTATACTTTGAAAGGAAGAAAAATGACACTTTTATATTCATTTTCAGAATGTTAGAAAATATGACTTTCCAATGGGCTACTCTCAGCTTGTTTCGGGGTGGTGAACATGACTTTTCAAAAGAACATGATGTCTACTCTGTCCATATAGCCCTGAAAGATCTCTTTGACATCCCTCTACTTGGCCATGCTGTACCTATTGATACTTTACTGTCTGATTTTGCTCTGATGGTGCTTTCAAATTTCTTCTTTCTCTGTCAAGAGATCTGTTGCTTTGAAAGAGTGCACAGCTTTAGGGTTACTACAGGTTTCCCACTTCTGTGCTTGCTGCTGCTGACATCATCTGCAGAGAAACAGTCTAGTTTCTTACTGCAAGAAGTGGCAGTAAGAGAAACAAGGGTGTCCTTTTCAGTCTTCATGACCCTTGCTACTAGGAGTTTCACCTTGAGTCACTTCCATATCCTCCCAGAAGCCTATCCCAGTGTAGGTCTCCAACCTGTCACAGAGATGCCTCTGGTTTCTCTCCTCTCTGTAAGCCCTCTGTCCTCCTGGTCTGCTCTCCCTAGGTCTGATCTCCACCCTCATTTCTCTCTTTTCTCCCTCTCCTACCTTGTTCCCTCTCTTCAAACACTTCTGGGTCTATTCTGTTTTCCTTTCTGAGTGAGATTTAAGCATCCTCTCTTGGGTCCTCGCTGTTACTTATCATCTTTGGATGTGTGGATTGTAGTATGTTTATCCTGTACTATATGGTTAAAATCCACTTATGAGTGAGTATATACCATGTTTGTTTTTTTGGGTCTTTCATTACCTCACTCAGGAAAAACCTCTACCCTAAATTTATCCTGCCTACAAGATGTTCAGGGATAAAGATAGAGAAGAGATTGAGGGAATGTCCAACCAATGTCTGACCCAACCTGAGACCTATCCCATGGGAGAGAACCAACCCCTGACACTATTAACAATATTTTGCTATGCTTACAGACAGGAGAATAGCACAGTTGTCCTCTGAGAGGCTCCACCAGCAACAAATCAAAACAGATGCTGAGACACACAGTGAAACATTGGGTGAAGCAGAAGCATAGGGAGTCTTGTGGAAAAGTGTGTGTGTGGTGGAGGAGGGAAAGGATAAAAGGACCTGGAGGTAATAGGAGCTCTACAAGAAGACCAACAGAGCCAACTAACCAGAGCCCACAGGGGCTTACAGAGACTGAAGCACCAAGGATCATGCATAGACCAGACTTAGGCTCCCTACCCAGATATAGCCAATGAGAAGCTCAGGCTTCATGTGGGTCTCCTAGTAAGGGAGGTGTCTCTGACATGTACCAGCTGTTACCAGCTCTTTGATTGCTTGTCCCTGGCATGGCTGCTTCACCAGGCTACAGGGGAGAAGAATTTTAAAAGTAACCTTTATTATCCTGATTCATTTGTTGGCTTGGAGACTTACTGCCTCTTTCTGCTAACTTGGGCCTAGTCCTGGAAACTTCTAGCCTCTGTAAAATCTAATCTAGGCCTAAAATGCTTTTAACCTCTGAGATTTACTGCTTAATAAGCTTGTTCTTATTAACAATAACCCATTCTTGTTCTTTCTGAACTCTGGCTGGCTGGTTCAATCCAGCTGTTCTGGCTCAAACTCCTCTCCCAGCTGATTTATTCAATCTGCTTTCTTTCTAAACTCCTGAATTTCTCTGCTTGGCCTCAAACTAACTCCAACAATCTTTTCTAATCTTCTGGATCCTTCTCATTTTCTGGCTCATTTGGTCTTCACCTGAGTTCTCTCTTTGCAACCTGTGTCTCTATTACTGTTCTGGTAAAACTCTCTCTCTCTCTCTCTCTCTCTCTCTTTCTCTCTCTCTCTATCTCTCTCTTTCTCCTATACAAAGATGCTATGACAATACCAAGGTTTTACAACTCTTTGGTTAAGCTGCTGAAGCACAGCAGAGGATGCAGGTAGACAAACAAAACTGGTCAGAAGGCAGGTCCAGGCCCAGTGGGTGCTTTCAGTCACGGAGCTCTTGGTGGTCAGGCAGGCTCTAGGTATAGTGAGCAACCAAGCCCAGGGAGTTCAGCAGTAAATCTCCAGAGAAAGGAGAGCTCTCTCTTCCCCAGAACAAATTATGAATCTCTGGCAGCCATGTTGGAAGGCTGATGGTATCAGGCAGCACACAGCATGTTTATATCATGTGAAATCAGGGATTTATAAACCTTGGGCGGTGGGAGGGGTTTCTAGGTAAATGTATTTTATTCACTGCGGTCAGGAGCCAGGGATACTTAATCTGCATGTATCCAAACAGTCCTATCATAAGAGAGGAAAAACAGTACTTAATTATCCTATGGGTGGGGGAAGAGCTCCAGGTAAAGTCGAAGGTCATTGGTGGAAAGTCAAGACACCACGCCATCTTTTTAGCACAGGGTAGATATATCCAAGAATCCCCAGGTACTTGCTGAGCAGGTTTTCTTATCAGGAAAAAAAATCCCTTTTTTTCTTGTAATCTTCTCTGACGGCTACATGATGCTCCTTATATGACCTGTGGTTCCCAGATCAGGCAGAGAATCCCACTAAGAAAAGAGAGTTCACCATTATAGACCAAGCATAGAGGCTAGCCTGAAATGTCAGACTTCAACCTTATCCAGCAGAGCCCCACACCCCTCCCCTGTTCCTCAGAGAAGGGGATCCAACAACAGCAACAACCCACCCCAGCACATCAAGTTGAATCAGGACTGAGTTCATCCTCTATAGAGGAATGCTAATTCATAAGAAACATGGCTGTTCTGGTAAGAGAGCATATACAGATCATATCCAAAGACCTTCTAGGTCTGTGTGCTCTGCTGGCAAGAGATTACATCCAAAGATCTCTAGGTCTGTGTGATCCAGCTTGAATACAAAGATGCTTTTAATCCAGGAGACAGAGGGAAGCAGATCCAAGTTCAAGGCCAGCCTGGTAGAGAACAAATTCAGGCAAAGAAAAGCTTAGATCCAGGTCTGGTGGTACATGACATTAATCCCAAATATTGAAGATTTACCTCACTAGTTAAGTTAATTTGTAGATGGAAGCACCCATGTTTGAAAGCGATATCTAGTTGAGTGGCAGGAATAGTGACGAATCAGAGAAAGAGTGGACAGAATAGGATACACCCAACTCTCTATCTCTCACCTGAGCTTCCATTGCCACCAACAATTTCATTTTAAAAGAGTGAACTAACTGTAACACCCAGTGGAAAATGAACTTCCACCTTTCCTGGTGAGACCAGGAGCCTTACCTAGCAGAAGAGCCTTGCCCTAAAGCTCTCTAGTCATTCTGACAGAAACAGAATACCCACACTGATCCAGGGTCTCTTTTTTACTCAACTGGAAGACTACAGCTTTCTCCTAGACTTCTTCCAGACAAAGAATGACAGAGGGGCATGGGAGAAGTGGGGAAGTAGGGTGGGGATGGTAGGAACTGAGGGAGCAGTGCTATGATCGGGATGTAAAGTGAATAAATAATTAAAAAACAAAAGCAACAAACAAAACAACAACACCAAAAGAAAAACAAGGTTGGACTGCTGAGGTCCTTTCTTCTACAGGATCAAGATGAAATGTTTTCCTCTTCTAACTGTGATCTTATGCTGAAGCCCTGGAAGAGGGAAGATATTCTAAACAGAGATGCTGTGTCCCTCTCCCTTTGGCTATCAAACTTTCATTAAGTTACAAATTAGTGTGATCAAAGGAAATGGACTCACATCAAAGTCACACACAAAGAACTCCCCCAGGCCTGAAACAAGTGTGCTTTTACATGTCTCAAAAAAGCAAATTCTTTTTCCTTTTCCATAATGGAGATGTAGGAGTTGGAAAGGTGGATCCATGGATAAACTGCTTGGTGCATAAGCAAGAAGACTTGAGTTTGACACCAGGTAAAAAGCTGAGTGTGATGACATGCACCTCTAACGCCCGTGCTGGTGATAGGACAGCAAACAGGAAGACTGCTGGAGCTCACTGACTAACCAATCTGACCCAATGGAGAGCCTCAAGTATATGAAAAGAGATTTGCATACACACACACTAGCACACCACCTACATGTGTCTGTTGCACACATGTATATACCACATATACATATATGAATCAAAACTGGGAGATTTTTGAAATCTCTTTTTTCTTAGCCTAGACTTGAGTGAAAAGGGGTCTTAGTAGGAAAGTTGGAGGCCAGGACTTCTTAACTTTGGGGTATCCTCAGTTAAAGTTACAGGTGGTTTAGTGTTTACCTGACGCTTTATTCAATCTGTGGGAGGATAAGGTGAGGAGGTGGGAGGAAGTTAGATATTCCCTTTACCAAATGGTCAGAGTGTTGAGAAATTCACTTTAATTCACTTTCCTTACTTTTGTTTCCTAACTTCTAAAATATAGGGGGTCTGCATGGGTCTGAACTAGTTCCTTTGCATATATGTTATAGTTGTGTAGCTTGGTGTTCTTGTAGGATTCCTAACGTTCGGAGTGGGGTGTCTCTCTTTTCCTCCTATTGGGTTGCCTCATCTAGCCTTGATATAAGAGTTTGTGCCTAATCTTCTTGCATCTTGTTATTTGTGTTGGGTTGATATCTCGTGGGGCACTCTTTTCTGAGGGAAATGGAGGAGCAGTGGAACTGGGAGGAGGCTTGGAGGAGTGGAGAGAGGAGGATGTTGCAGCCAGGATGCACTGTATGAAGGAAGACTGAAAAAAAAAAAAAAAAGACTGGTAGCAGATTAAAAGACATAGGTACCCGGCAAGACATTTGATGATCCTACTGTTCGCTTATTGCCATTATCCCTGTATTTCATTCTTACCTTCTAGCTCTCAGAAACTGTGTATGAAGAACAGAACAGCAGAAAGAGAGTGGTGACCGACCTGGTACCAGGTTCGGCCAGAGAGATGCTTGTAAATTATTGAGTGGAAGACGTGCAATATTATGGGACAAATCAAATAATGATGATTAGGCATACAACAGATCTTCTATGTAAAGGTGGTTTAGTAGGTGGAGATGGAGGGAGGGAGAGAAGGACATAATGGGGAGAAAGAGAGAGAGAGGGAAAGAGAGAGAAGGGGTGAAGGCCAAGAGGCCAAGAGAAAAGAGATCAGGAGCAAGAGAGACCAAGAGAGAAAGGACCAAGAGGGGGACCACATGGCTGGCTGGTCCCTTTAAGGGGCAAGATAACCACACCTTGTCATCATGGCCGGTGACATATGATGACATCATAAGTTGCTAGGCAACCCAGAAGCAGGTTTGGTTCCAAAGTCCTAACAAGATGTCTACTGAGAAATGCTAGGAGGGTTTTGAAAGGAAATTTCCAAAGAGGAAATAAGAATGCATAGATGTGCGAAATATCTAGGAAGATACTGGTTCACTGTTGCAAATAAGATTCAAATCTCTTTAGGGAATCATAGGCCAACAATGTTCATCCTGAAAAGGAGTTGTATTTTCTTTAATATCATCCCCAAAGTATAAAATGATAAGAAAAGATAATAAAACTAAGATTCAAAGAAATAAAGCAATTTTCATAAGTTTCTAAATTTATACTTAGTGAGTGATGGAGCTGCCAACTCATACAACCTGCCCCAGATCCAGTGCTTTATAGATGGACTTGCAAATAGAGCAAAAACAAAGCCCCAAATGTTACTTCCAGAGGATTAATATTCTGTCTTATGACTACAACAGAACTATAAAAATCAAGTTTCTGTTAATTTCCTCTGTACCACCACTGGATGAACTAAAGAGAAACATTGAAAAATAAACTGCCATGAGAGGGCAGTGGAGTTTTACTGGTTCCAAGAGAAATACTGGAGGGTTTGGAGGTGAGTGTAAAGTATTCTTTGGGTGGTAAGCATGGGGAGGGCAGAGGACAGAGACCAGGAAGAGACTTGCACTGTCTAAAAGCTGGCATGTATGTGGACTTGAGCATAAATGTAAATATTAGAAAAATCTCACATAAAGATGTCCTTCCTTTGCAATGATTGCATATATCAAAAGAGACTCAAAATTCCAGGAGAATAGGAGGTTGTGCTGGCAGGAAGGAGCACAGCAAACTTGCCTGATATTGGCATTGAGGGCACCCATTACAACTGAGGCAGAAAGAGACAGGGAGCCCCAAGGAAAGCACAGCTTCCCTCTCTCTCCCTAGAGGGAAGGAACTGGACCACTATTGGATGCTCCCTGTGGGGGAGCAAGGCCTGCAGTTATCCTCAGCATTAACAGTGGCCCTGCATATGTGATTTTTATGTGTTTTCAGATCCTTGCTTCAGTTAAGCCCTTGGAGGTAAGTAAACAAGCAGCAACACTTTTCAATCAAACTGGTAAAGATTTTTACTTTTCCTTCACTCACAATCAAGTTTGTCTCCAATATTTCAGCTGAATCAATGTTCACAAATGGAAACTCAGAATCAAGGCCTTTCATCTTGTACCGATCTCTTTGTCTTGTCTAGTGACAGGGTTAATACTGCCCTCCCCAGAGACCTGCTACAGCTATATTAGCTATGCAGGGTGATGAAGACCAAAGTGAAGTGTATGTATAATTGCTGTAAATAATGAACACATTAGTCCAAAGATACATATTAATGCTGTTAACTATGAAACCTGTGACATTCTTGATGAGGAGTCAGTATAAAAGAGGGGAAATCATCTACTTTACTGGCTTTCAGTGAGATTTTAAAAATAACTTTATGTTTGACTTCTAAAAAATTTTAATAGCTTTCTACTTTACATAGTTCAGATTTCTCACTGTAGTCATTTTGATCATTTCACAAAAATATTTTACACAAGAATAATATTTGGTTGTTTAATCCAAGAAGTAATACCTAATTCCTAAAGCAATTTTCAAAAAATTGGAGAGATTATTGAGAAATAAATAAGAAAAACTTGGTCATGGAGAGATAGCCATATCCTGGGTCCTTAAGCACCCTGCTGCTAACATTTACAGCACACACACACACACGCACACACACACACACACACACACACACACACACACTTGCAAGCACACATTGTGACCCACCTCGGTGTGCCTCTCACAGCTGAGCCTCCTAGAGTGTTAGTCCCTCTGCTCACCTGCTTTACTTTAGTGCCCATACCTAGCATTAGGATGAGTAACATTTATGAGGTCTGCATAAATCCAATAAAATCAGACTTTCTCCTGAGGGTGTAGGCAACAGGATTGAGTAGACTCAGATTCCAGGAAACCCTTTTTTAGCACCTTGATTCATTGAGGTTGGTTTAAGCATAGTAATAGTAGTGTACTCTGTCACCCACAAGGCACTGGTGTCACAAAAGTAAGGGATCAAAGCATTTCCCATGCTGTCACATAACAAAGAGAACCCAGATTTGAACACTCTGTTTCACTCTCCCGGTGTCTTCCATCTCCCCTGTTGATCTGTTGTATGATTCTGAGTCTGAGCCCTCCTGAAGGAAGTATTGTGAGTCTGTCTCTATCCCTGTGTCTGTTTGATTGATCATGACTATCTCTAGCAAAGGGCTTTGCTCTCCCTTCTGTTGGTTAGCACAGAAAGCATCACACTGGGAAGCAATGAGGAATACAGAAACCTTTAGCAGAGTTTTACAAGGGATTAAGTCACTGATTCCAACTAACCCTGATAACAAACATTATCAAGCCATATCTAAATGCTGCTTCAAGCACTTACGGTGGGTATTTATTTTATACGGCCTATTTTCAGCCAATATTTTTTCCTAGCAAACAATTACCATAACATGCATACAAATAGACATGCATTACCACTGTGTCAGGGGCATGGAAGAGTACATATCTCAAGATTATAGCTATGCACATTTAGACTGTAAAAGCTGATTATTTGGGAAATCCTAGGCAAGTAAGGTTGATTGTTACATCATTCTCTTAAAGGCGAGTTAAACAAACAGGTTGAGTACACAGGAGGATAGCAGTTTAAATCTTACGTAACCCCAAGGTGTATTACTAACTGTGGTTGTGAGGTCCAGCAAAATTTCGGTCTCTTAGAATGTAAGAGATATTTCAGAATATTGAGTCACCACAATTCATAAGAGTGAAGTCTGGTAATGATTAACTGACCTTTTAATTATAAAATCTGGAGCACGTTTCCATACTGTATTTTTTACTGTTTGTTCTCTGATGTCCAGTATAGACAATAAAATTTTAAAATTTTAAATAAAATTTTAAAAAATTGAAAATAAAATTTAAAAATTTCAACACTAGAATAGAAGTCAAGGAATGTGTTCTGTGGGGGGAAGAGGTTTTGCCTATTTTCACAAGTGATGAAAGACTATGGGTTCCATCAAAATTGGTGGGGAAAAAAACCCTCAAATAGTATTCTTTCAAACCACTTCCAACATTCAGACATTTTTTGAATATACCAAATAACTTTAAAATATAGCTGTTACCCAAAGCACTAGCTGCTTTTGATATAACTTTTATTCTCTTGATTTAATTGTTGTCCTCAAAGGCTTACTATCTCCAGCTGCTAACCTAGGGCTAGTTTTGGAAGCTTCTAACCTCTGTACAGTCTAATCTAGGCCTATGATGTTTTCAGCCTCTGAGATTACTTTTGAATAAGTTCACCCTTCCTAGATCTTTCTGAACTCTGACTGGCTGGTTCAACCCAGGTGTTTTGGCTCAAACTCTTTTTGCATTGCTTCCTTGAGTCCTGCCTTTCATGTAGAAGCTTCTCTTGTTCAATTCAGACCTTTATCAAGTTTGATGGAACACATAGTCTTTCATTACTTGAGAAAATATAGGCAAAACCTCTTCCCTCCACATAATACATTTTTTACTCCATTCTGATGTTAAAACGTCTTTAAAATATATAGGTTTATCAACTTCAGTGTTTTTTCTACCATCCAGTGTCTTTCAGCTAATCTTATTGCCTCTTTCTGTTTATCAACGTACAATTAGATCTTTATGAATCCACATAGAAGCCAGACCCTTCAGCACTTTAATTCCATGTTCAGCTTTACATTGGTGAGCCAGGCTCCATGTCAGTGAGCCAGGCTTCTTACCCAATGCCAATAGGATGTATCTTGATACTCAATTTCATTAGGTGCCATAGTTTCACAATTATGCATTTCCTGTTCTCTTACCTCCTCTGTCTCTTGTCTCTCAAGCTTTTGTATCATCATAGCTATTTTGTTGCTGTTGTTGTATGGCTATTTTTCAACCTTTTTTTTTTTAAAGGAAAAATATAAAGATTGCAATTGAAAGTAGGAAGGGATTTACTTAGGTAGTCACAATTGCAATAAGAACCATGATAGCTTTTTCAAGTAAAGCTTCTATGTCCTCATGTCCTATCCTTGGTATTAAGAGATGGGTGAAATGGAGTTTCCCATTTTTTAATGCAATAAGAGTCTGTCTATATAGTTAAAATTGTCTTTTGGGGAGGCTTAATGTGATTTGTTGCCTCAGAAGCTCCTGTGTCATTTTTTGCTCTGGGATTGAAGATACCATGGCTCCCAGATCTCCCAAATCTCTCTGGGAATCCAACTGAACTGGAAAAACTGGTCCTTCCTCTCGAGACAATTTCAGGTGAATTTCTCCTCTGCAGCTTTCTGTCAGATGTTTCCTGTCCTCTATAACCTTTCTCTCAGATGTCCTCTGCTTTCTGCAACATTGATGGGATTTCTTCTCCAATCACATTGGGTTATGTTTCCAACCACATTGAGTGTCATATGTCAAAGTAACTTTTATTTGCCTGATTTAATTGTCTTGGAGGATTACTGCCTCTGTCTGCTAACCTAGACCAAGTCCTGGAAGCTTCTAGCCTCCGTACAATCTAAGCAAGGCCTAGCATGTTTTCAGCCACTGAGACCTTACTGCTGAACAAGGTCACGTTTTCTAGCTCTTTAAGAACTCTAGCTGGCTGGTTTTACTCAGTTGCTCTGGTTCAAACTCCTCTCCAAACTGACTGATTCAGTCTGGCTTCTCTCTCAGCCTCGAACTGAATTGCGATGTTTGACCTCAAACTAACTCTACCATTGGTTCTAATCTTCTAGTTCCTTCTCATTCTATGGCTTGTCCTATCTTCACCTACATCTAGCATGGTTTCTCTTCAACCTCTCTCTCTGAAAAACTGCCTCTGAATTTCACGAACTGAATTATAATGAACCCAATGCCACTTGCACTGTTTCTCAACTCACTGACTCAACCTCCTACTTCCTTCATTGTTTGGGATTAAACATGTGAACTAAGGGTATGTCTGTATTCCAGCCAGAGGGATTAAAGGTTTGTGATAGTGTGTGCCTGCATTTCATCCAGAGTAGCCACATTGCTGGATTAAATTTTTTCTACAGTGGTCAACATTATTAAAAGTAGAACTGAAGGTTGGTGGACTGCCTATTTGTTGATTAGTAAACTCTTGCATTGATTTTCAAACTTTTGCCTGGAATGCTTGGTAAATATGAATTACTGGGACCCTTGGAACCACAGACCTTCTTGTTCACTATGTTAATGTTTGGCCTGAGAACCTGTATCCCTAATGTCTTCCTAGGAAAGTCCAATGCTCATGGATTCACTCTACCCTATTTCAACTCTATCATAATTGGCTGGACCCAGGAATACCCACCCCTTTAAACCATCAAAAAAGATATTTTCTTTTATCTCCAAAAGCAGATAAAGGATGTTTAGAAGTCCTTAAGAACTTGCTCTTCATGTCCAGGTTTGACATATGCCCTGTGAGGTACCATCTTCACTGAGTTACTATCTCAGTGAAGTTATTTAGGGTGGCCACACCTCTAATCTCTGTATTAGCCCCACAGAGTAGAAAAGTGCCCTAGGCTTAAAAAAGAAAACAAGAAAAAGTTATTAGTGTAAAACGTATTTAGTTCGTGGTCTAATAAAGGCAGAAGACCATGGATCCATGCCACACATTGGGTAGCATGACATGATAGATGTTTGCTGGGTACCCAGCAGCATAATGGCATTCTCTTGGAGGTGCCATGCTCATCACAACTCACTCAAGTTAAGTTAGAATTCATTTTTACTGGTCATTGTTCTGGGAGTAACCCTG
This sequence comes from Psammomys obesus, assembly GCF_907164565.1. Classification (NCBI taxonomy): domain Eukaryota; kingdom Metazoa; phylum Chordata; class Mammalia; order Rodentia; family Muridae; genus Psammomys; species Psammomys obesus. The sequence goes on along the minus strand of NW_026590654.1, from coordinate 2,443,226 downwards.
GCACCTTGCTTAATTCCTGTTATTTAGTCCCACTTCTTCAGAGATATGCCACTTCTTCAGAGAAGCCACAGGCAGAGAAGACTGTGCACTGAGACAGAAGACCAGTTTGGGATGGGTTCGGCTCTGTGACTATTCTGAGCTTGTTTCCCTCCAAGAGATGAGGGTTGTTTTGTTTTTGTTTTTACAGTATTGGGAAGTGACAAGGACTAACACATCCTAACATGAAGAAAGATAAAAAAAAGAATGAGGCATGCTGCAGAGGCTGCTTGAGCAAAGATAAAAGCAAGGAAGCTATTGATGAACTCAGAGGAGCTCTGGTCCATAGCCCAGGAGAATCAGACAGGAGCTGCAATGATGGAGAAGTTGGAACACATGTAAACTTTGCTCCCAAGGAACGATGACATTGTAGGTTTCATTTAAAGAGGAAACTCACTTAAATTGACCTGTATTTAAAAAAATAAGTTCTATCAATAAGGTGAAAGTTTGACATGCCCAGTTTAGAAGCAGATAATGATGTGTTATATCCCTTGTATTAAAGACTGTGAGTATAATTTAAGATGCAGTAGGCTCCTTTGTTAAGCTGCCACATTAAAATAAGGATTACAAGTTTGTTTAACTAAGAGGTGCACTCAGCCTGCTTTCCTGCTATGCATACCATACATTATTACATAATTCTAAGTCATCTGGTTAAATTAATTCATGCTTATTTTATATTGGTGTTACAAAGCAGGCAAAAAATTTTTTCACAATCTGATGGTACTTTCTTTCCAAACTTTTAAGCAAAAATATGCTTTCTGTCAGTGGTCTTATGCTTCTGAGTCATACTCACTTCCCCTTTTCTGGTAGCATGACCCAGCCTTCCCTTTAATCATGTCTTCAGGCTTTTGAATCATTCTCTCTGCTCTTCGGGCAGGCACTTTTGCTTTTCTGCTTAAAGCAAGAGCCTGTCTTCTCCCCACTGGAAGGTTACCCATGAGCCTTTTTATTCTTCAGGAAAGTGATTCATTCCCTACAAAAATAAAAGTAATTTCTCAAATAGGAAATAGCTATATGAGCTGTTGGGGCCAATTAGTTCAGTGGCACCTGAGGAATGGTGGGGCTTGGTAAACACAGGGAAAGAAACAGTTGTTCCCTGCCCTGTCAGCATGTCTTTAATGGCATTTATGGGATTTTAGTTTGCTGTCTTATGTATGGGAACAGACATTAGCCCATACTGTTATTATCATCCCTGAGTTGTTATAAGAAAATTAATACTTATTACTTTTTCAAAAATATATCATCTTTGATCATTGCCTGAGCCTCTAAAGATGGTCATTGATTATTATAACATAAGCCATGTATGTATTATCCCAGACACTAAAAAGGAGTATACATTTAGTGAATACAAATAAAGATTTTACCTCTCTATATAAAATTAAAACAGATTTGTAAACATTAATGTTTGCTTATATTTTTGCATTTCAAATAAAAACAGTGTTATACAGTAAAATTATGCATACAGTAGATTTTAAAATTTATTCTTTTAAAATTAATAAAATAATTTGGCTCACATATATTTTCAAAGTTTCTTTTGAGTTAAATTTTTCTCATGAGTCAAAGGAATTTTACCAATACTCTAGGCTTCTTCTCTGTTTCACACTGAGGAAATTTTGACATTGAGTTAGGTATAAGGAAGAAATTTGCTGTGGTTCATATGAGTAAAATATCAACTAAGAATTAAACTCAGCTCCCAAAAAGAGCTAACTCCTCACCTAAACTGGCTAACTCCTCAGGTTAGTTTTGTAGAAGTCTGTAGTTTCAAACAGCCATGTTTTTAGTGACTTCTAATTGAGGGACAGACAAAATGATGAATCAAAGATTTGCCGGAATGAGTCAGAAATAGGACACACCCAACTCTTATAAAAACAGAAAGGAGAGATGCTACTTACGCGAACAGTGCAGAGAGAAAGAGAGAGAAGAGGACGTTTTACCAGAACAGTTTTACAGAGACAGGTGACAGAGAGAACAAGTCAGACACAGGTGAAGACAGAACTAGCCAGAGAATGACAATGTAGGTAAGGTTAGTTTGTATTAGGAAGCAGCCATGTTTGAAAGCGATGTCTAATTCAGGGGCAGACAAAACGATACATCAGAGAAAGATTTGACAAAATGAGTTAGAGATAGGATACAGCCAACTCTCACGAGAACAGACAGGAAAGGGAGGCTTCTTAAGAACAGCGCAGGGAGTCAGTCAATTGGGAGTCAGTGCAATAGTACAGTAAAGTGGAGTTGGGTTCCTTCATGAGTTCCGTGCAGTTCAGTACAGGCCCACAGAGGCAGTAGAAGCCAGAGAACAAGAAGGAGCCACAAGATTAGAACAAATTATCGGAGTTAGTTGGAGGCTGAGCAGAGCAATTTATTGAGAAGCCAATTTGAATTAGTCAGCTTGGAGAGGAGTTTGGGCCAGAACAGCTGAGTTGAACCAACAAACTAGCATTCAGAAAGAACAAGAAAGGGTGACCTTATTCAGCAATAAGTCTTCGAGATGACAATTACATCTATTTACACCCCTCTCCGTTTCTTTCTGGGTTTTACTGGACTCAGAACACTTCCACAATACTAGGACTTTAAACATGATTGATCAAAGACTAATGTAAGCAGCAAGAGAAAGTAGTGTTTCACAGTATGTTTTAATGCTGTATTTTGGTTCATCTACTAGGTGATGCAACTTTGGAATCCAAGGAATATAAAGGCAGTCTACTGCTACAGTACCTATAAAATGCAAAGCATCACTTCTCCTTTATTCTGCTTTAGTCCCCTCCCCCCCACACACAGAAGGATACAGCTGTCCTTGTACACACTGCTGGTCCTGTCACCCTCTGCTTAAAACAGGGTCTTGTCAACAGATGACTTTTCTGACAAGATAAGAGGATTTGGGCTTGTCCAAGTACATACAGCCTGAGCAGACAGGGCTCTTATCTGTTCAGATTTTCTTGGCTTCATTAACTATTAAATGCTAACCTTTCCTGTTTAACAAGAGGCGACTATAATTTTCCAGCGTCTGGTGAGAAATATGTAGAGGTCAATTAAGGCCATGTCTTTCACATTTTTACCTTTTAGAAGATTTGAAAACAAAAACTTTTTAAAAGGTTAATTAAATATTTTTCAGGGCTGCCTGATTATATTGCGCTTCTCTTAGCCTGGAGCTGGTTGGATAAATCTGGTGTTTTGTATTTGCAGTAACCACATCTATAGTGCTTGTGAGAAATGCTGGGAATAGCCTGCAGAGACTTTGGCCTCCCAGAATGGGGGAAACTCTCCAAGGGATGATCTTGCTCTGCCTGTGGGTATGGAAGGGTGTCCCTGAGCCATGGCTCAGCTATTTGTCCTTGGCATTGCATCTTGTTCTCAGCTGGGTATTTTCTGCTTAGTCTCTGAGCACTGAATAGTTAAGAAAAATCTGAATTTAGCCATGGAGAGACACAACTTATAGAGCACAAGGAAGGGAACCATTCTGAGAATCAGTCATTTGAGTGAAAGAAAGTCTTGGTTTTCCAACATCTCATTGGGATTTTTGTTTCTTAATGTTCTTGAGACCCAGGGTTCATCTAGTCAAGGAAGCATGTGAATAACTTATACTTATAGGTTGTTTAAAAAAAAAAAAGTTGTTCAACATGTGCTAAGAAGAGCTGTCTGTTGGATAGCCCTGGTCATAGGAGGAGGCCAGCTTACAGCTATGCTAAACTGTTAGATCAAAGATGTCCGCACACTGCAGACATGTGCCTGCCCTCACCTGACCTACCATCCTCCAAATCAGATGGGATATTTGTCCCTGCTGCCTAAGAATGAGTCTTGGAAATCACTTCTCTTGCCTCTAGCACTTTTATCAAAGTGATCCTTCTACTTTTCCTTGGAGGAATCCTTCTAGATGTTTCTTATGCTTGGTGCATTCCCATTGATGTCTCTGCAAAATGTGACAGTCAGCTTCTCTCATAGATTTAGGGCTGTCTAACTTTTGATTCAGTTTTATTAATAATTTATATATATATTTATTTATAGTGTGTGTGTGTATCTTTCTGATTTTGGTGATATTGCAGGGATAAAAATGCAAGGCAATATTGTTTTTTCTTGGATGTTCATTTATAAAGGTATTTTTAGTTAACATACAAATAATAGGCTTCATTAAGACATTTTTACACACATTACTGGATTTTAATCTTGTGTGTCCTTATTTTTATCCTCTCCCTTTTCTCCTCCCCTGTTTCTTTTGTCCTCTTCCTTTCCCCAAATAGTTACCATCCTGTTATCATTCTGTTTTTAGATTCTTCAGGGCTTTTATGATAAAATGATTTGAACTTGGTAAAGAGCCTATTCTATATCTATTGAGATAATCATGCAATTCTTAACCCTATGGCAATTTAGGTACTGTATTATACTTCCTGATGTATATATGGTGAACATGTACAAATGTATATCACATCCCTGGATTGAACTTGGTCATATCTAAATATATTCATGCATTCACTGTGCAAGTATTTTATTGAAAAGTTTTGTAACTATGTTCTTTTGGGAAATTGAGCTATCTTTAGAATATTACTATTATCCTTTATAATGAGCTTGGTAGTATTCCTCTTCTATCTATTTTATCATACACGTTGAGAACATTAGTTAAAGGTTTAGTAGAATTTACAAAGAATCCGTCAGTCCTGGGCTTTTCTATGTGGAGCACTCTGTTCCTTATTTAGTCTTACTATGGAAATGTTTAAGATGTTATAGTATCTTGATTTAATATTAGTAAGGGTAGTACTGTGAACTGTCCTCATAGGCTCAAATATCTAAACACTTGGTCTTCAGTTTGTGGTGTTGTTTGGGGGAAGTTATGGAATTTTTAGGTGATAGAGCCTTGTTGGAGGAAGTATGCCACCAGGGTTGGCATTCATATTTTATATCTGTTCTCTTTTTCCCTTTCCCTTTCTTTCTCCCTCCCCCCTCCTGTCTTTTTTTTCTCTGTGTGGATGAAAATGTGATTATCAAGCTTCCTATGCCTGCCACCACACTTTTCCTGCCTGTTGCCCAGACTTCTCCAACACAATAAACTCTCTCCCTCTGGAACTGTTAACCAAAATAAACCCTTTCTCCTATACGTGACTTTTCATCTTCAATCTTTTTTTTCATTTTATTAAAAATGGTTTTAAAGAAATCTTTTAAAAATGTCTACAAAATGCACAGCTTCTTTATTTTTCTTTTTCTTTTTTTTCTTTCTTTCTTTCTTTTTTTTTTTTTTTTTTTTTTTTTTTTTTTTTTTTTTTTTTTTTTTTGTTTTTTTTTTTTTTTTTTTTTTTTTTTTTTTTTTTTTTTTTTTTTTTTGAGACGAGGTATCTCTGTGTAGCCTTGGCTGTCCTAGACTCATGTTGGAGACCAGTATGGCCTAGAACTCACAGAGGTCCACCTGCCTCTATCTCCCCAAGTGCTCAAATTATAGGCATGTGCTACTGCATCAGGGACACAGCTTCATAAAAGATATAAGTGAAAACAGGTGTGACAGAGATGGAATTTTAAAAAGAGCTAAAGGAGCATAATTTTGCTGAAGGAAGCAATTTTAATGTTTCAAAGGTGTAGACTATGACCCCAGAGATTGTAAGTGTAAATACAATGGTCTAGGACTCATGGGATGGCTCCTACCATCCCTCTTCTTTCTCCAACAACTAGTCCATTCCTTTCCTGTCTTTTTTTTAAATTTTGGTTTAAGAATTACTTTTTCTTTCTGTGTATGTGTGAATGTCTGCATGAGTGCATGCCATGTGAGTACAGTGCCCATGAAAGCCAGAGGAGGGCGCTGGGTCCACGGGACAGGGCCATAGGGGATTGTGAAGTGCCAGATGCCAGTGCACCCTGTGAAAGAGCAGACCAGCTCTTAAGCAATGGGTCTTTATCTCTCTTGCACAATGTATTTTTCTTTTCTTCAAGAAAAATTTCCCACACCCCATTATAAGACACAAAGTGAGAGATTCCCCATAATTTATTGAATGTATATTTCCTATAATCCTTCAAATATAGCAATGTTCCATAGTCACATGTGTCAAGTGTCCTTAGACTTCCCTGAAATTCAGTTACCTATTTCACAGAGCTATATTGAATCATCTCTAATAACACTGTGTACATGATGGATCCCTGAGGAAAGAGCTTTGCACTGCATATGCTAACACTCTGATAAATGTTAATAGACATTGAAATGAACCACCAAGGGTGACCAAGCTGGTTCAGACTGTAAAAGGCCTTGCCAAACAAACCTAGCAACCAGAGTTCAATCCCTGGAAGGTACATAAAGATGGAAGAAAAGAACCAGTGTTTACTCAGTCTAATACTATTTTGACATTTGGATGATTCTAGTTGAAAACGTAGGTGGGTAGGTAGTGACATCTTTCTGCCTGTGGCTTCTTGTTTTACAGCATTCAGCACCTTTGTGCTCATCACTCTCCTACTTTCACTTCAGAACAAGAAAAATGTACGTGAATGTACTGTCTTGTGTGTGCATATGTGAAGGACAGAGGTTGACAATGTCTTTCTCTATACCTTTCACATTTCAAAAATATTTAAGAAAGAGTCTCCTACCAAATTTGGAGCTTGATATTTCTGCTAGACTGGCTGGCCAGTGCATCACCAGAATTATTCTATCTCCAACATCCCTAAACCCAGTACTGGGATTACATGCACATGATTCCATACCAGGCTTTTATGTGCATTCTGGGGATCCCAATTCAAGTCTGTAAGCATCCAACATTTTATTTGTTGATCTGTCTTCCCATGCCCCTACTCTGTATCTTTTAATTAGAGGTTTATGATTATTTACATTTGAGATTATTGTTTACAGAGTTTTTCTGATGCCTATAATTTCATCAGTTGCTTTTCTATTTACTTAAACTATCTTTGTTGTTGTTTTATTTCTCTACTGGTTGTATTAGGAGTTTGTCAGTACTGTATTACACATGGTAGATTCTTTCATAGGCTTCTTTGGTCATCTATTCTCAAATGAGATTTATTATGCTGTGCTCTCTTGGTTGAGGCTTTCTTCCTCCTCTACTTGTAGGATTTTTTTAAGCATCTACTTCAGTTTCAGTTCAGTGGTCACTGATTAATTTATGCCTGTCTTGAAGTCTCTTCTCTGTCAGTTTCACAAATTAATTTCTGTGATCAAATTAATAATAATTAACAGTTATTTAGTTTCAGGCTTTGATATACATTGTTATACACGTTCCTGGAATTCATTGTTTCTGTTGAGATTTCTGGTGTTATGATGAATCTGTATTTGGAAGTGAATTGATGTTTTCCCCTTAACAGATTCTACTACTGCTTATTTGATTTGAACTTCTGGCATTTTGATCAAGCATCATGCTGGAGGGATGCAGCTATGGATGTCTCTATGAAGCTTTAAGTGGTTTAGCCTCCACAACAGTGAGATGTGTGTACAGAGGTTTATTGAACCAACAATCTTGGGCTAAGTGTTATCACAAGCTAAGGGTTAGCACAGGCTATGGGCTATCAATTCCAAAAGTATACTTAGATGAGGATGTCATCTCTTTAGCCATCAAGGGTGGGGTTATCTCCCTCTATACACTCTTCTGTCATCTTCACTTTGGACTTGTCAGTTCTGTCCCTCTCACTCTCTGAAATGGTTCCTATTGCTCTGTCTAGCACATAAAACTATGGCAGGAATGACGGCTCCCTGTTTTTAGGCCCCAGGATAGTTCAGTTTTAAAATATAGGTTCTATGCCATGCTGGAACTTGATCACAGATCTCTTTCTAAGTCACTTTTATTTCACTAGCACCCAAACCACTATTCCAGGCTTATAGGAGAATAATCTTGTTCTATGGGTAGGGCACTCAGTTTCTTTTTACCAGGGCCACCATCTTCCCTTTTGGATGAGTTTTCTTTCTCACTTGTCTATATGACTAGAGCTGCATGGGAATTTTTTCCTTTGGCTGGTATGCTTTTGTTTCTCCATACTTATCAGCTGTCTATCATTCTCCCTCCTTTCACTTCTTCTCTGTCTTTCTTTAGTATGGAATTGATTCTTTCATATCCCAACTCTCCTCTTTCACTGTGTCACATGGAGGCAAAGTGCAATCTGCTATCGTATCTGGTTTTCTTGGAAGATAATATTGTTATATGCAATGAAGCCAAGGGCACAATGGGAAACAAAGCTAATGGATATCTTGGCATGTTTAAATTTTCTATTGATCTGTTGGTTGTTGTATTTCAGGGTATAGGTATTGCACCTAACTCCTACACACAGTAGTAAAGTGCTCCATTATTGAGCCACAATCTAGTTAATTTTCTTCGATTTTTAACATTTTTGTTAATTCTTTGATTCAAATAATGTATTTTGAACATATTCAACCCCTCTCTCAACTCCTCCTGAAACTGCTCTCTCCTTCCTCTTGTCCCGTCATGTCATGCAAGGGTGGGATAAGAGGAAGATATCTCCTTTCTTTCCCACCTGAGTCCAGTTTGTGTTAACTGAGCTAGTCCTGGGAGTCGGGCCTGCCATTGCATATGGGTAACCAAGCAGGGTACAGGGAGTTATATTGTTAAAGAGAGCAGGCACCCCCTCTTCCTGTAGCTATTCTATGCCTATAGTTCCTCAGCTAGCAGTGAGATTTTGTACCCACCATTCCTATGCTGGGATTTTACTGACTGTAGCTCCTGCAGGTCTTGTGCATGCCATGACAACTTCTGTGAGTTCATATGTCCAACTGTCCCTTTGTGCCTGAATAACACTGTTTGTATTCACCTCTGGATAAATAACATGCTTTTCAAGCACCTCTGGCTGGCACTGTTAAAGGGGCCAAGGGCCGTTGGCTAGATAGGCCCTAGGCCCTAGGGGAGAACACAACACTCTATGCTAAATGGACACAGTCAAACAACTCCCAGTGATTTATTACTGGAAGCATAGATCAGAGCATTTTTGAGCCCTCATCAGAGAAGCTTTTTCTTATAATAGATGGCAATTAATACAGAGACCCTCGACTAGTCAGCTTTCAGAGAATAAGAGTGTGCAGAGTTCTCAGTCCCAAATGGGGCATGTATATTTTGTTATATTTTTAAATGCTCAGTTCCAATTTGAAAGATTTAGGATGCTTTTGAAATAACACATTTTTATTTCAGCAAGATCTGTGCTATAGTGTTATGAGATGAAATGATAAAAACAAAAGCAAGAATGGACATGGAAGAAGGGACAAATAATAACAACATGAAATGACATACGTGCATGAAATGACCCTTTAAAACTCATCACTTAAGTATGCTAAATTACAAAATAAAAATAAATAAAGTTTTATGAAAATTTACTTAAAAGCTTATTGATAAGAAAATGGTAACAAAGGAACAGAGATCAATATGTTTTTTATGTTCTTTATTTTTATTTTTTATAGTTTATTACTTCAAAAAATTTTTATTAATTATACTTTATTCACTTTGTATTCCCCTGTAGCTCTCTCCCTCCTCCCCTCATGTCAAGTACATGCCTTTTTTTTCTCTCCCCTTCCATAACATCTCCTGTGCTTTCTTTCATTCTTACACCCCTTTCAACTTGAATGAGCCACATACATGCTGAAACACACACACACACACACACACACACACACACACACACACACATTTAAATGTAAAGTCACACATTTGAGAAAAAAAACATGTGCTTTTTGGTGTCTGTCTGTTTGTTTGTTGAGGTTTGCTTAACATAACTCCAGCTCACTCATTTCTTCCCCAAAATGCCCTGGTCTCACTTTTATTTATAGCTGATTAAAATGCCAGTGTTTATTTATGCTCATGTTCTTTGCTGAGGGCAGTCCTTTTTTCTTTTTTAAACACCTAGTGTTGTAGAAGATAAAAAATAAATGGTTAGTAATGTTTATTATTAAAGCCTGTAAATATTACAGTTGTATTATCGAACCTCCTCTCATAATCAATAAAAGACACAGACACCTGTTGTGTTTAAGAAAACAAACAACAACAACAAAAAAAAAACCAAAGACAAATCTTTCTTTTTATTTTTGAAATCTTGGAGCAACATTAAAATAATAGAATAACAGAATAAATCTTGTTCCTGTTTAATTTCAGCTATTTTATCAGATGCCTTTTTGGGTCAGTGTGCCACTACCTTCATCAAGATTCAAAAACATCCTGAAAGGCTGAATGGATATACTCATACTTTATTTCTTTTTTTATTAATTACTTTAATTCTTTTTTATTGATAAATTTATATCTCAGTCATGAGCCCCTCCCTCCTCCCAGTCCTACCTTCCCTCCTGCATTCCCTCTCCCTATTCCTTGTGACTTCTATCTGCATGAATAGAATACTATCTGTTGACTCTTAAATTTATGCCTTTAGGGTTAAATGTAGGGGTTGGAGAGATAGTTCAGCAGTTAAGAGCACTGGCTGCTCTTCCAGAGGACCTGGGTTGGAATCTCAGCACCCACATGGCAGCTAACAACCATCTGTAACTTCATTTCAGATCTGACCTTTTCTTCTGACTTCTGTAGGGGCTGCATATACATGGTAGCATATATATATATATATATATATATATATATATATATATATATATGGCAGAGAAAACAGCCATACATATAAAATAAAACTACACAAATCTTTAAAAAGTAGAATGAAATGTAATATATTTTAAGAATGAAGAGCAACTGGTTTTAAAGAAATCTATGAGGAAAATAAATTTAGTGGGACTGGTTTGAAATATATCAATTCAGTGAAGACTTTCTAAATACATGGGCACCATCTAATCCAGGACAAAACTGAGATTGAGGTAAAAGAAGACTCTAACCTGAGATGACATCTTGAGCCTTGAACATTACTCATTAAGATGATCATGCTTCTCTGGTGCTGTAATAAAACACTGACCAAACAAAACTCAGGGGATAAAAGGTTTAATTTGTTCTACAGGTTCATCAACAAGAGAAGCCAGGACAGGAGCTCAAGGCAGAAACCTAGAGGCAGAAACTATGGCAGAAATCATGAAGATCAGTTCTTAATGGCTTGCACAGCTACTTCCTTGTAGGTCTACTTGCCTACAGATGGCTCCACCTACAGCAGTCTGGACCCTCCTGTATCAGTTAGTAATACACTCACACAGGAAAGTACAAGGGCCAATCCTGAGGCAATTCCTCAGTTGTGGTTTTATCTTTCTAGACTGTCAAGCTCACAACAGAAGGTAACTATGACTAGGTCCTAGCAAACCACAACCTGGGAAAAGTAGATATTCTAAAAATTATTCCTATTAGGAACAGACAAAGCACCCCAGTGTAACTCATTTGGAGTAAACATAATCTTAGACTTCCTGCAAGATGGTGGACAATAAGCTCCCTCCTTGTGCTCCAACAATGTAAAACATAGTCAGGGTATGAAGAATTAGATTCTGTACTAGAGAAAGGAAGTGAGAAAAAGCTTCGGCAATTCACAAAGGCTGTGGCAGGATTGTGAAAATTGCTGAGGAAAAGGCATGCAATATACGGAGGCGGGAAGGGGGATGGGGAACAGCCAAGCTGAACACAGCTCCAGCTGTGTGCTTTGCCACAGGGAGAAGGGAAACCGAAAACTCACCACAAAGCTGAGCCAAGCAGTCCTGGTGACAGCAGAGAGCTGCTAAGGAGGCCCCTGAGCCCTCACACTACTCCTCCTGTTATTCACTCCAGTTAGGGAAGTTTCACTTTGGGAGTAATTCCTTCACCTTCTCTGTTACTCACTGTTAAAGAGCAGCTGGTTCTAGGTCAGCCCATCACTCACTTCATACTCTGTGTACAATTTGGCGGTAGAGATTGAATCCTTGTTGTTTCTCAGTGTCACCCCTATCTGTCTTTGTTTTTTTGTCTCCCTGATACTATATTTCTTAGGGATTTTAGTTCTTAGATATAACAACAACTAATGCAATTTATTTCTCTGTTTTCTATATTATTCTGCTGGAACACAACTCCCTGAGAGCAGGGAGATTGATGGAGCCCTCATGCTATCTCTGTTGCAGTACTGTACACAAAGCCAGTTTTCATATTTGTTGAATGTTTGAATGGAAGGATACATGTGAACTCCTCCTCCTCCTTTTCATGTTACCTCCACTTATTGCCAGCCACTCTAGGATGGCTATCTTTAACCACCCCTGTTCCTATAATAGCTATCAAAATAGGTAAAGTCATGAATGCCTATCAGTAAACTGTAATATTTAATACAAGTGTTTTTTCCTATGAATTTTCACCAGCTTCTATAATATGAATTTAGCACCTGGATCATAGTGACACTAAGAAGTACAACTACAATTGTAAGTACAATATCTACTTACAACAGATCATGAGCAAGGGTGTATCCACATGTATATCTTAAGCAACGGATTCAATTCTGCATTGATATTATTTCCAGGCTACACTTACAGATAAGCTAATAGACCATGATGCCAGTTCATTGAGACAAAGATATATATATATATATATGTATATATACATTTTATATATAAGTATATATAATACACATATGTATTAAGAGCTCTTGTGCCTGAACAGTCACAGTACGAACAATATAATTTAGCTACAAAGTAGTTACAGGGCATACCTGAGTCCTTGAGTGTATTTATTATGGGTTGTCACAACTTTGAAAATTTTGCCTGAGTTGGTCAGTAATGTGTTTGTTTTATGCTGACTCACCACAATTCCCATATCCAAACACACATAATCTGCATCATGGCACATCCGACCATGTGGTGTTTAGCAAGAAGAACTTCATTATTTATGCAAGCAACTTGAAAAGAAAAGGAGAAAATGTTTACTCCAAAAGAATAGTAGTTTGGCATTAAAAACAAAATGTTCTAAGTAGAGGCAATTTGAAAAATGTAGTGGTGGGTTTTCCACGAGATGGCACTCATTGTCCTACCATTTAAAGTTTCAGTGCATTCATAGAGTACCTATGTATCTATATGCAAATACATATACACAATTTTATATGAGTACATATACCTGCTCAAATATGTAAAAATGAAAAAACAACAAGTTAATTTTGTGCCTAACAACTTTCTCATATTAAACAAGGATGAGACACATAAATGGAGAATAAATGGGAGTGAAATGCCATGAACTATTCCTGAAAGATTATACACCTTGTGGGGACACTGAGAAAAATAGCAATTTAGAAATATGTTACTGTTTTATAAAAAAGCATCAATGTTTAGTCTCTAGTTTAAATTAATATCTTCTCCTGAAGTTCTCCCCCTGTTCATATCCCAGCCCTGTATTCTTGTTAGAATGCTCTGGCTGCAACAGACTTCAGTATGGATTTTGAGGTCAGAGACTAACAATTACAAACAGCTGGAGACTCAACTAGGGTTTTGGATCATTTTGAAATAATTGTTTTCATTATATTAACACTAAAAGGGGGAAGGATCAAGCAGGCAGACTATAGACAGCTGTATCAACTAACGTTTCTCAACATTGACAACCACAACACACATTAGCAGTCTAGATACTCATCTCAAATTGACCATGTGGGCATTTAACCCAACTGGGCACTCAGCAATCAGAAATGAAAAGGGCACTTCCATACCATTGGCTTTGCCATCCATCATTCCAGACTCCGTAGGGCCCTTCTCCCTCCTCCTCTGGCTGCTGCTTCTTCAGTAAGCTCCGCCTTTCTTGGTGTGCCTACAGCAGTGTCCTTCCTGTTGTGTGTATCCCTGATATCTTAAGTTGTGCTTGTAAGAAAGTTTAATTTAAAATCATTTGCACATCTAAAAGTTATTTTCTTTGGTTATCTTCAGCCAGGATTATTTGGCAGCTGACATGTTCATGCTAATTTTACAGATAATAATCCAGAATCAAAGAGCAGGCCAATCAGATTATGTCAGAGGCAGTCCCTCTTCCCGTTACTATGTAACCCACTTGGACACTGAACTGCCATGGGCTACATCTGTGCAGGAGTTCTAGGTTATCTCCACGAATAGTCCTTGGTTGGAGTATGAGTCTCTGGGAAGTTCCCTGTGTTCAAATTATCTTGTTCTGTTGCTCTCCTTGTGGAGTTCCCGTCCCCTCCAGCTCTTACTATTTCCCACTTCTTACATAAAATTCCATTCACTCTGCCCATCAGTTGGCCATCAGGCTCAGCATCTGAGCAGCCTTACCAGGCCACGGTAGAGAACAATGCAGCCAATTGTGATGAGAACTGATAGACTAAGATCAGAAAGGAGAGGAGAACCTCCCCTATCAGTGGACTTGGGGAGTGGAATGCATGCAGAAAGGGGAGGGAGGGTGGGATCGGGAGGGGAGGAGGGAGGGGCTTATGGGGGGATACAAAATGAATAAAGTGTAATTAATAAAAAATTTTTAAAAAAGTTAAAAAATAAATAAATAAAATAAAATAAAGTAGAATCCGGAATCAAGAAGTAACTTGGCCATGGTCAGAAACTGGACAGAATCAAGGCTCCAGTTGACTGGAACTACAGGCCTACAGTTCATTCATTCACTCTGCTTTTTTTTTTTTTTTTTTTACCTGACCAGGGAAATGGCACATGACTGATACATCATGGGAAATGAAGACTTCATTTTCTTCTCTGTACAGGAATGTTGTAAGGAAAGATTTCTTCCTAGTAGATATTTTACATTTAGTCCTTTTCACTCCCAAGTGTTGTTTGCTAGAACCTCCTTGAGATACAGTCATGACCTCAGAGGAAAGATATAGTACATTAAGTTGCTTCTACTCCCACAACAGGATGTTCATTAAGGCCAGTACCTGATTCTCTTTTGGTGCTGCCTGGGGCAAGAAAGAGCTCATTTTCATGGCAGGCAAGGGCATCATTCAAAAGACAATTTGAATGTGGTCTTTTATGTATTCTTTTCAGAGCTACTGTTTGGATGACCTGCAGGGAAATCTTTGAAACACACTAAAAGTGAATGCTATTTCCAATTTGGTGGACAAACACAGAAAGAAACCAGATGAAATTCTAAATGTTGTTCTTTATTTGTGTAAGTCTTTGTCCAGATGTGTGTGTGTGTGTTGAGTTATAACTACCATCATGGAGAAACATCCAGTTACCATTCTTCAAAGATATACTTTAAATTATTCAGGTGTACTACTAACTTTTCTTAGGTATCATAAAAATATATGAAATAAACAACATAAGAAAGGTTGTATTTTGGATTGTATCTTCAAAGGGTTGGAAGTCAATGGCTGCTTGGTCCCATATATTTGAGCAGAATATTATGATGGCAAAGGATGTTCTATCCCTTATTTTAGACAAGAAACAGAGACAGGGAGGTGTGAATGCCTCACTGAGCCTTTTGTTTTTCTTCTTTTATTCTGTCCATCAACCAATGGGTGGTGCTGCCCACTTACCTGTGTAGGATGAGTCCCTGCCCTTAGTGTAAGCACACCGGCAGACACATGCAGATGAGGGCACTCACTGATCCTCTCTATCATCCTAAATCTAAAGAAGTAGACAGCACTAGGACTTGCCAGATACTAGAATGGCTAAATTCTCTAATGAGCAGTTTTCTGCTTGTTCCCCAGGCAGCCAAAATGTTGTCATGAACAGGTGCATAGTGTGGGTAAATCAGGTTAGTCAGAGGAGGATAACTGTACCACATGATTACATGTACATATTCTCTGCAAGCCAATTAGGAGACATTTTTATGATGCTGACTTTAACCTTTTCTTGCTGATTTCCAAAAATAAATAGCAGCAAGTACAAACACCTTAATGGTACAGGTGGCATTTATATGCACATGTAAATGTGTATTTGCATACATACATAAAGGAACATGTAAGGAACATGAATGTGAGAGGGACCTATTTATTTATATGAAGTGCCTGATTAATATGTTTTATCTCATGTCTTTTAAGAAAGCCATTCCTAGCACCACCCCTTTGCTGAGATTTGGTAGATTTCTGTGACATTGTTGATTTTGTTCTCTGCCAAATTTCATGTAGTGCAAAACAATAGCATAATATTGGATTAAATTCCAGGGAATGCTGACAAAACAGAGTTCTTCAAAACCTAAACCCTGCCAGTTTTGATGCCCCTAATTTATTCTAACAACCATTTAAGTCTGAATGCCTCCATTTTTAATCACATTAACAGTATAATTACAGAACCTAAACACCAAAAGAACTCCAGTGGCAAAATGAATTTGGCTGTATACCCTTCTCTTTTTATTTGGAATGATTTTTATTGGTAGAAACCTTCAGGCAATCCCAGCCCTTTGGTAATTTCCCATTGATTCACCTTGCTTCTTAGATGCCTGGACCTTGGTGTTTGCCCAAATATAACAGGGGAAATTAGCACATTAATTATCCAAGTAACCATAGATGCCAGGCTTCCCATTGCTGGCATTTAACTAACCTTGAGACCTCACATTTTACATCTGCTTGACTGCTGTTAAAGGGAAAATGTTTGAACAAACCCACATCATTTCTTATCAACCCCAAATGCAGGCCTGAGTGGAATCATGCTGTAACCACAGGGGTGAAAGCTCCAAGAAAATCATGTGCCCCAGTTTCCATTTCTCAATCCTATGAGGTGATAAAAAATATATTCAGCCTTCATTGGCACATACTTGTAGAGATTTGTTTCTATGAAGCTTGAGTGATGGCCAGTCTGCCCATGCATCCTAAGGCCCTCATACTTAGCTTCAGTAAAGCTGAATATTCCAAGTAGACCAGGTGAGTTTTTGTTTGTTTGTTTGTTTGTTTGTTTGTTTTAAATCAAGTGCTTCCCTTCTCCCAGGTCCAGTTTCTGTCAACAGCCTATACCCCAAGAAATAGAATAATCACGTTTCTGTCCTGTGCAAGTCAAACAATTTTCATGTTTTTCAGAAGCCATCAAACCATACATGACTGAACTCTGAAAATACATATATATCATTTTGGAGTGTTGCCAGACTTTGGTTGATCATCAAACCATACATGCCTCAACTCTGAAAATACATATATATCGTTTTGGAGGGTTGCCAGACTTTGGTTGATCATGAGATGCCTTGTGCTGTTCTCTCCGTTACACCATTACTATACAACATTGAGGAATTCATTTGTACTCTTTGAATTGTGTTTTCTCTGTTATTAAGATGAAAGAAATAATTGTGACTATTTCATACAGTGCTGCTGGGAGAAACAAATTGGATACTGTACATACATATAAAACAGAGCTTAAAAAGTTGAACATTTAAGTTAAGTTAGAGCATGTTAAGTAAGAGTGTAATGAACACTAGTAATAAAATGATCATTATTTGTATTCTGTTTCATTTCAAGATTCTTTTGAGAGATGATGAAGCTTAGAATCTTCCTGAGGTCCAGAGAAGGTGTCTTCAGAGGTTTGCCATTGTAATGAAGTACTATTAGACTAGATGCTGGTAGCTTCCAGAGCTCCTACACAGTCTACACTTAGGCAGCTATATGGTCAGAGGAGCAAAAATTGGGTTCAGGTTGTATTTGCCTAGTAAATATCTTCATTTGTCTTGGTCTATGTAGTTATTCTATAGCTTGGTGAATGATACAGGCCCAAGAGAGTTATCCTACACTGCTTTCACATTTTCACACTATTATTATCATATTTGGAGAATGGGCAGCATTTTTCTTATTTTGGGTGATAGTGCAATTCAGTGCTGTTTAGATCAGTAGGACATCATGGACTATGTGTCCTAATGCTTTAGTCTGCACAGACCCTGGATTTCCTTTCTTTAGGGGCGGAAGAAGTAAGTCCTGATGGTTAGAGGTAACCAGGCAATAAAAGAAAAAAATAGTCTGTCATTTGGATAAGAACCAGATACCTAGTGCCATTTGATGGCAAACAGCAATTTTGTTGGGATATTCAGTTGCTGAAGGTGCCAGGAGAAACTGTTATCCACTCATCATCTTTGAATTATAGCTAAAACCAATCATAATTACAAAAATAGCTTCTCCTGTATCTTTTTCAGGCTACATAAAAAAAGAGTGTGGGGACAGTCAAAAACAACAAATAAGTCTAATGAATTATAGCTAGGACCTGAAAACACCACCAATACATAAAACTAAGTAAAATGATTCACATAGAGAATAATACTATAGCCTCTTTATCAGCTTTAGAAATTTAGCACTAAATTCATTATTCTTTTTTTGTAGTTCTTTTTTCTAATTAAATTTTTATTCTTTATATTAATTGCAGTTTATTCATTTTGTATCCCAGCTGTAGCCCCCTACCTCATTCCCTCCCAATCCCATCCTCCCTTCCTCATTATTCTTATAGTTATTTGTTTTGGGAAGCCAAGCTTATCTAGAGAATTGTGTTTTATTTTTTCAAATTAGTTTGGCTAATAAAAAGTAAATTTATTCTATATGCAAATATAGAATTTTATTCTATTCTATTCAAATATAGAAATGTATTCTATATGCAAATATTCTATATTTATTCTATATCATATTAGGATAATCTGCAATAAATGGACATAAGTAATTACTCACCTTAGGACTATTTGTAATAAAATGTAGTAATACCAAGGAGTGGTTTTTCTCATTGTCTTTGATGATATCACTTCTGCCAAGATGGCTTCCTCTTGATCGTGAGTTTTCAGCTTCTTTCTTCTTTCTGGCTGATAAAGTCTGAGTCTTTTAATAACATTTAGAGAGCACTTTGGATGCCAAGCTGCCAAGTCACAAGACAGTGTGGTGACAAAGAACCTTGCACACTTAACACTGGTCTAGAGAGACAGTGTCTGCTCATCTTTAGGAGTCTTCTCAAGCAAAGAAGGTTGAATATTTGTTTCCAGATGGCTTTTACGTGCAGCTTTTCTTCCACTCTTGTTCCTTCTGGCAGCAAGTACAGTTGACATTCAGTGTGCTGCACATGGTGTCTTTGTGCATGCTGTTTCTCAGTATTTGGAAAAAAACCTCAAAGCCAGTGCTATAAAAATAAATGTTTTAACCAAGTTTGAACTGATAAAGCAAAGAGCCAGTTACAGAAATGTGTGCAGGCTTCTTAAAACATGAGGCAGTATAAACTACCAGTTTCCAAGCTGTAGGTCACAATCCCCACAGATATCAGATATCCTGCATATCAGATAATCACGTTACTATTATTAACAGGAGCAAAATTATAGTTATGAGGTAGCAACAAAATAACTTATGGTTGGGGTCACCACAACATGAGGAACTGCATTAAAAGGTCACAGCATTAGGAAGGCTGAGAACCACTAGTATAATCAATAGTGTTTTATTATTTGGAGAAAGGAGTACTATGAAGAAAGGAATCCTGGGAGTTAGTGGAGACAGATTGCATTCTGCCTTGTTATAACTAAGGCGTAAACTTGGCCTAGTAGAAACTTTGTTCCTCGATGTTTTTTCATCTGTAACATGTAAAGTGGGCCTTACTTAGTGTCCTATCTGAGGCTAAGGTTCTACATTCCTAAGGTGTTATTAAATGTTTGTCTTCCATGGAGTGACAGAAGTCAAATCCAAAAAACAGAATTTTTAAATTGTAGTGATATTTGGTGTCATATTATGCAATGATCTTGAGGAGGAGGCAGTTGAATGCCACTCTACCTCCACAGAAACTTCTGGATGACATTACTAATTATGAAAGGCATAGTGAATGTACTTGGGACCCTGTAGGAGGCTGGTGTGCAAGGGTGTCTTTGTTTCTTTTCCTTCCCTTGCTTCCCCTTCCCTGCCCCTGCCTCCCCTTCCCTGCCCCTGCCTCCTTCTTTCTATCACTCAATAGCCAAAGCAGGCATGGAATTAATAATCCTCCTGCCTTAGTCTCCAAAGGGTTGAGATTACAGGTGTGTAGAGCTATACTGAACACAAGTGGTTATCCTTGCTTTAAATACACTAAATGAGTAAAAATATTAAAATAAAGGACTTATTATGAGTCTGCAGGTAAACCTGTGCCAGGGTCATGGTCCAAGTAAAGCGTTTAAGTGACCAAGTATGGCAGCTGATATGGAATACAGAATATCTGGTCAGCAATCATTGTCTTTGGGGAGAGGTGAATGCTGATACGAAATAGTTATCATGGTTGGATGAGAAAATATAAATAAATGTACTGACTCTGAAGATCTTGGCACAGTCAGTAAAATAATGAGTTGTTTTGACAAGTCCAAAAAATGTTTTGTCTCTCCTCTTTCCTTTGATTTGGCATCTACTTTACCTTGTATTGATTTGTTCCTCATTTCCCCAGCAACACAATTTACCTCCTTCCTTATTTTCAATATTATATTCTCCCCACAGAGGTTATTTCTAGTGCCTCTAGCTTCTTCTTAAATGATTTATTACATTTTGTTTGTTGTCCTCTATTAGCTCTCCTTTCAGTGAAAAATAAAACCAAAAGCATACTTAACTGGTACACACACACAAAATTGTATTTCCCCAGTTATTTAAGGAGTGAGGTCAAAAAAAGAAAGAATTCTGTAGGGTTGCCCCCAGAGCTCCTTCCAAGTTTATCCAGAAAACATTGCTTCTAAGTCCTTTGTTTCTATACCTGTCTCATTTCATACATGCTTATAAAATGGTACACACACATTTAATATTTCAACGAATCTTAGTGTTGAGAATTCTTTTCTATTTAAACAATCTACTTCCAACAGAGTACAGTTGACCTCCATTGCAAAATGACATCTTAAAAATCATAGCTACATCTTCAAAACATTCATATTTATCAAAAGGTTTTTATAGTCCATGCTGGTAGTTTAATCTCGCATGGCTGATTTTTAAGTAATGTTTTTAGTTTACAGATGAAGAAAGCAAATGTCTCAGAGCACAGACCTACCCATTTCATTAAGTAAAGTTATTTTGTTCTAGCTCTAGCTGGAGCCACTGAGAGTTACTGGAAATGCTCAGCTGTCTTCATAGTCTTCTAGGTTGGGTGCTCTGACACAGAAAGTGTCTACTAGATAAGAGACCTCAGCATAGTACAGCTTCCCCGCTCTGCCCCAGCCCATGTATCTGGCTAAGATCATATGAGTACTTACTAATGAATTTTCATGGCATGGTGCCATGACAGTTACTTCCCAACTCCCTATAGTTTATAATGATGAGCCTTCCTTGCCATAGGCCATTTCTGAAATCTTAAAGTGAATTTTAGTGAATACAGTAGCAGTGACTATTAAATTTGGTTGGTCATTTCATAGATGAATAAGAACCTAAAGAAATATCCCTACTTCAATGTATACTTTTTGTGCATTTAAAAATATCTTGTTTTTTATGTTCACTGACATGTATGTGCTTGTGTCTGCCTGTGAATTGTTGCATACTAGTGTAGGTACCTGAGGAGGCAAGAGGGTATCAGATTTCCCTGTGATGGGTTACAGACAGGTGTGAGCAACTCGATGTGGATACTAGGTTCTGAACTCAGGTGTGACGCAAACTCATCTTGACTGATGAGTCATCTCTCCAGCCCCATGAGCCATTAAACAACAAAACAACAACAAAAACCCTTCTCTCATGGCCATCCTTTTCTCCCTTCAAATGATATATATTTTCATGTCTTTAAGAAAATTTTCAGTGATTTATAGGCACATTCTATCAAGCTGCTTTGTTATGGAAAGTCAAGATTAAGGCGCATATGGCTTAGCTACACAGTGTTTTATTTCTCTTTCTCATGTAAGAGTCTGGTACTACAGGGAGAGTGTCTGTTATGAGGAGATATGCTGATAATTTCTTTTGCAGTCTACAAAAAGTAAGCATCTTTTCTAAAGTTCAGAGGAAATGTACTGGATGCAGAATTCAGTACACAATGGTACTTAGTGGTAGTTTCTGTTCATTCTGAGACTTAAAATATGGCCACCTGACTTGAAAAGACATGGCATCAGAGGACCCCATACAGAAATAGGTTCCCACCAAGTGCATCTGAAACATCAATAGGACATCATCAAAATGCCAGCCTTCCGATTTTGTATAGAGCCATCCAAACAATCTCACATCATGAAGGTGTTAGAGAATCACCTAGGAGAGCTACAAAGGGTTAGGTGAAGATGGCAGGGTTGGGAGGGAGAATGTATTGTCTTGCTCAAGCACAGCCTTGCTCCTTAAAAGGTGCCCCCCTTTGTGAGTATCTAGGTGTCCTGAGCCTCAGTGGCTGGTGACACCATTCTATCTCTACCTGAGTTATATTGCTGTGAACTCTTTATTAGTCAGCTGCTATTGCTCTTTAGACTCCTTAGAAAGTAGCCTAAAACTGAAGCTTTCTACAGGTTTATGACTCATCATCACTCACTGGTCACAGACTCCCAGTGAGATGCAAAGCTGCAGCCTAGTGCCCTGGCATAAAGTTATGGCAAGAGGCACTGAGTTTGGGATTGATAGCCTTACTATCAATCTTGGTACTGTCAAGAACTGAGTAATCAGATGTGGGCTCAAGGCATGGCTCTACTGTCAAGTATGCCCCTCACTTTGGAAAAGTACCTTTACTTGCCTGTGTCTTAGTTTCTCCACTTGGTAAGTTGTGAGTTGTGTTTTGAGAACACTCTTTTGAAACACTCATTTCCAGAGTGTTTATTGTGAGGTGGAGGCATTGCTTTGAGCATGGGACATATAAGAATAAGCAAACCGGACTCAAGAATGACAGCAGTTGAAAACTATTTTTCTGATCTTACATGCTCAACATGCATGTACAAACTGGCTTTTCTGTTAAAAACCTCTTTTTGTACTAATGATACAAAATGTTTAAAGCAAGTCACAATACATTGTATTTTTATTCTATTTTACATGATTTTCTAGTTCTTACAAATGCAAAGATTCATGTGTACTACTGTCAACTATTCCTTTTGTCTTTACAGTTGATAGAGAAGTAGGGAAATGTAGATCTCGTGTCATAGGGAAATTCTTGTGTCTTAGGGCTTCCCAGGCCCTTTCTTTGTGGATGTTGAATGTTATACACCCAGGATGTGGTCAAATGAGCTCCAGAAGACAACCCAGAGCTCTTCTGCAGGCTGTCTGGGCTCCCTATCATGCTTCATTCTCAGACTGCTGATTCATGCTCCTGATGCAAGCATAATGACCACGAACATGATCTGTCTCTTTTTGTTTGTTGTTGTTTTTTTCTTTTTCAGACACATTTTCTTGGTAACCAGGCAGATGATATGCTAATGCAAATTGGCATCCTTGGACTCAAACTACAAAAATATGATCTGCCTCCTGGAGGGAAAAGGGACTGGAGAGACTTCAGGGTTGGCTTCTGTATTACTCTGGAAGGGCACAGAGTAAGTGCTCAAAAGAGATATTCAGGTGTTCAGATGGGACCTCTGGGGATTTATGATCACTATGAGCAACACTTCTTTTTATTTAAAATTTTTTCCTTTGGATTATTTCCATAATGTGCTAGGTGAGACACTCTGCCAGATTCTCTTTTGTGCCAGCAGCTCTGGGTCTGGGCACAGAGAACTCAGTGAGGCAGAAAAGCCAGAACCAGCCTGTTCTCAGAATTCATCCTGGTCCCAACCTGGCTGCCTCTTGATTCTGAGTCATAAAGCCAGGGTTCACTGGAGGTCTCCATAACTCCACAGGCTCATTTGGAGTTTTAATGTATTGATGTGGAAATCATGTTTAATCTCTACTCAGTTGGCTGGATGCTACAATAATATTGCCCTGTGTTGCCACAATAGTGACTAAATACAAGAATATGCAAGTTCTGCTTCCACAGTCCTCTATTAGGAAAGCACCAAGGAATGTGCAGGAAGAACAAGCCTTCTGCAGCACACAGATATTCCCAGAAAGATCATTCTGAAGGCAGTTTATTAGGCCCTGAGCTTTCACCACTACCATGTGGAGTGCCAGGGCTGCCAGGTGCTGTTTTACTAAGGTTCTCTTCTGCCTGACTCACAAAATTTCTGACCATGGACTTAGGGTTTACTGTAAAGTGAGTCATCAAAACACAACCAATTGAGATGCTCCAGGCAAATTCAGCTCAGATTTGGAGCTGCTATTTCTATTCTGAAATGGTCTTTTTCTTTGGTATTAGGAAAGGCATCAGTTAGGTGGGGCCAGGTGAGTCTGTTAAAGATGCTAAAATGAATAAATCTCCAGTTGGCAAAACTGGAGGTTTTCCATTGGAAAGGTCACAGTAGATCTGCGAAGCTGGAAGCTGTTTTTTTTTTCTTTGAGAGTGATGTGTTATGCATGGGAAGAGGAAAGACATTCCTGACAAAGCAGAATGAAAATGAGCATTTTATTTTTTCCTGCCAGAAGAGAAAGATTCTAATCTAAGTCCTGAGCAAGAGGTTGTTTTGACATGCAGAAGGTTGTTTCCTTCATCAGTTCAGCACCTAGGACATTCTTGCAGTGACTCGTGTCCCTGCCTCTCAAGAGGCACAGCAGTCATCAACACTCTGGAAGTAAGTATTCCTTGAACCCAGAAACTGAATTCATAGTGTATCTTTTGATGTGAGCCAGGGTGAACAATATAAACTACAGACACGGATTTGTCAGTCTGCAGTACAGCATAGAGAAAATGGCCAATCCCCTATTGTCCCTAGGACAGGTACAATGCCATAGCATGCAACATCAAAAGGCCATCACCATAAACCCTGATCTAGTAAAAGTTTCTGGTACTATATGATCCTAATGAGAGTATCACTTGTGCTTGGGTTCTTGTGACAATATCCAGTGACAAGGTTAGTGAAATAAGTTATTTGGGGTTGGTAATACCTGTTAGATAGATGAGAAAAAAATGAAGCAGAAAGCAAGTCAAACTCCCAGTAATAATAAAAAAAAATGGATTAGTGGGTAGACACAGGTTCTCAATAATACAAAAGTAATAGCCCCATCTGAAGATACTTGAATCACAGAAAATATTTTGACAAAACTGAGAAAAGTTGATCTTGTTACTTTATTTCCCTGTAATAGCTAAGCAGGTTGGGAAACAATGTGTTCTTTTCCACAAAAGAAAGGGCTATTTCTCATCACTCAAAAAGCTCCTGCTACATTCAGTGTGATGGATAGCTTCATGGGAGATGGTTAGAAGGGCATAGTTACTATGTTATAATGTATTGTAATTATGTCCAACATATATCTTGAATTGAGAGCATGTATGCTGTCAATTGTAATATATGAGAAGAAAAAACACAAGGCAAGGATCAGAAAATTCCTAAAGAATTATGAGAAATAGAATTATGAGAATTATGAGGAGAGTTCACAGGAAACCAAGGCTTGGCTGGGAGAGCAAACCCTCGCCTTGTTCTTCATACAGCAGGCTGTGACACACCATGCCTAACCTCCAGAAACACACTTGTTTCTTGGGAGGCTCTTGTTCTCATTAGAGAACTGTACAGGAAGTATGACCCAAGTGATACTTCCGGCTAAGATCAGGGTTTTAAGTGGAAACCCACTGGAGGAATACACCTGAAAATCCTCACAGAGTGACCAGCCTTGGCCAACCAAGATGATGGAAGAATGAAGACATTGTTGAGTGTTTTACTGAGCAAGTACTGTGCCAGGAGTTTCTTTTCTTTTTAATTTATTTTTTTATTTATTACAATTTATTCATTTTGTATCCTAGATGTAGCCCCTCCCTACCTCTTTTCCTCCTGTGCCCCTCCCCCAAGTCCACTGATAGGGAAGGTCCTCTTCCCCTTCCTTCTGACCCTAGCCTATCAGGTCTCATCAGGACTGGCTGCATTGTCTTCCTCTGTGGCCTGGCAGGGCTGCTCCCCTCTCAGGGGGAAGCTATCAAAGAGCTAGCCAATGAGTTCATGTCAGAGATAGTCCCTGTTCCCCTTACTAGGGTAACCACTTGGAGACTGAGTTTCCATGGGCTACATCTGTGCAGGGGTTCTAGGTTATCTCCTTGAATGACCTTTAGTTAGAGTATCAGTCTCAGAAAAGACCCCTAGGCCCAGATATTTTGGTTCTGTTGCTCTCACTATGGAGCTCCTGTTCCCTCCAGGTCTTTTTATCTCCCTTTTCCTTCATAAGATTCCCTGCACTCTGCCCAAAGTTTGGCTATGAGTCTCAGCATCTGCTTTAATATCTTGCAGGTTAGAGTCTTTCTGAGGCCCTCTGTGGTAGGCTCCTGTCCTGTTTCCTGTTTCCTGTTTTCTCCCTCTTCTGATGTCTATCCCGTTTACCTTTCTGAATAAGGATTGATCGATCATCTTACCCAGGGTCCTCCTTCTTGCTTAGCTTCTTTAAGTGTACAGATTTTAGGATGATTATCCTGAATTATATTTCTAATATCCACTGATAAGTGAGTATATATCAAGTGTGTCTTACTGCTTGTGGGACACCTCACAAAGGAGATTTTTTTCTAGTTCTCACAATTTGCCTACAAATTTTATGATTTCCTTGTTTTTAATTACTGAGTAGTATTTCATTGTGTAAATATACCACAATTTCTATATCCATTCCTCCATTGAGGGACATCTGGGTTATTTCCAGATTCTGGCTATTATGAATAAAGCTGCTACAAACATGTTTGAGCAGATGTCCTTGTAATCTTGAGCATCTTTTGGATATATGGAGTGGTATATATCCAAAGTGGTATAGCTGGATCTTGAGGAAGTACTGTTCTTAATTGAGAAAGCACCAGATTGATTTCCAAAGTGGTTGTACAAGTTTACATTCCTATCAGCAATAGAGGAGTCTTCCCCTTTATCCACATCCTCTCCAGCATATGATGTCACTTGAGTTTTTGGTCTTAGCCATTCTGATAGGTGTAAGGTGAAAGCTCAAGGTTGTTTTGATTTGCATTACCCTGATGACTAAGAATGTTGAGCATTTCTTTAAATATTTCTCTGCCATTTGATAAGGAAATCATGAAATTAGCAGGCAAATGGTGGGACCTGGAAAGGATCATCCTGAGTGCGCTGTCCCAGAAGCAGAAGAACACACACAGTATATACTCACTCATATAGACATATAATATAGGATAAACCTACTAAAATCTGTACATAGAGAGAAACTGATCTAGAGGGAGGACTCTAACTAGAATGCTCAATCTGCATCCTGAAGGGCAAAGAGGATGGACATCAGAAGAAGAAGGCAGGAAACAGCCTAGGGGCCTGCCGGGGAGAGCCTCTGGGGAGCAGTGCCCTGAGGACTGTTGGGGCAGATGCTGAGACTTATCACTGATGGTCGGGTGGAGTGTATGGAATCTCATGTAAGAAGTGGGAAATAGTAGAATCTGGAGAGGATGGGACCCCCACAAGGAGAGCAACAGAACCAGAAAATTTGAGCACAGGTGTCTTCTGAGACTCATACCCCAACCAAGTACCAGGCATGGAGATGGCCTAGGGCACCTGTGCAGATGTGGTCCATGGCAGTTTAGTGTCTAAGTGGGTTACATGGTGATGGAAGCAGGGACAGCTTCTGGCATAGTCTGGTTGGCTTGCTCTTTGATCATCTCCCCCTGAGGGGAGGGCAGCCTTACCAGGCCACAGAAGATGACAATGAAGCCACTCCTGATGTGATATGGTGGACTGGGATCAGAGGAAAGGGGAGGAAGACCTCCCTATTGGTGGACTTGGGGAGGGGCATGCATGAGGGGGGAGTGAGGGTGGGACTGGGAGGGGAGGAAGAGAGGCTTGGGATGCAGGGTAGATAAAGTGTAATTAATAAAAATAAAATTAAAAAAAAGAAAATTCTCTGTTTAGCTCTGTACCCCATTTTTTAATTGGATCACTTGATTTGTTGCTATTTAACTTCTTGAGTTCTTTATAAATTCTGGATATTAGCCCTCTGTCAGGTATAGGGTTTGTGAAGATCCTTTCTCAGTCTGGAGGCTGTCATTTTGTTTTGACGACAGTGCCCTTTGCTTTACAGAAGCTTTTTAATTTCATGAGGTCCTATTTATTGATTGTTGATCTTAGAGCCTATGTTGTTGGTGTTCTGTTCAGGCAGTTGTCTCCTGTGCCAATGAGTTCAAGGCTCTTCCCCACTTTTTCTTCCAAAAAATATAGTGTGTCTGGTTTTATGTTGAGGTTTTTTATCCACTTGGACTTTAGTTTTGTGCAGGGTGATAAGTATGGATCTATTTGCATTTTTGTACATGTAGACATCCAGTTAGACCAGCTCCATTTGTTGAAGAGGCTGTCTTTTTTTCCATGGTAAGGTGTCCATAAGTGTGTGCATTTATTTCTAGGTCTTCTATTTGATTGCACTGACCCACCATTCTGTTTCTATGCCAGTACCATGCAGTTTTTATTACTATTGCTCTATAGTACAGCTTGAGATCAGGGATGGAGCTACCTCCAGAGGATTGTAGAGGATTGTTTTAGCTATTCTGGGTTTCTTGTTATTCCATATGAAGCTGAGAATTTTTCTTTCAAGGTCTGTAAAGAATTGTGTTGGTAATTTGATGGGAATTGCATTGAATCTGTAGATTGCTTTTGGTAAGGTGGCCATCTTTACTATATTAATCCAGCCAAGCCATGAGCATGGGAGACTTTTCCATCTTCTGATATCTTCTTCTATTTCTTTCTTCAGAGACTGAAAGTTTTTTTTCATACAAGTCTTTGACTTGTTTGGTTAGACTTACACCAAGGTACTTTATGTCCTTTGTGGCTATTCTGAAGGGTGTTGTTTCCCTAATCTCTTTCTTAGCACATTTGTTTTTTATATACAAGAGGGCTATAGATTTTTTTGAGTTGATTTTGTATCCAGCCACTTTGTTGAAGGTGTTTATTGGCTGTAAGTGTTCCCTGGTAGAATATTTGGGGTCACTCATCCATACTTATCATCTGCAAATAGTGATACTTTGACTTCTTCCTTTTCAGTTTGAATCCCCTTGAGCTTCTTTAATTGTCTTATTGCTCTAGCGAGAACTTCAAGAACTATGTTGAAGAGATAATGGAGAGAGTGGGCAGCCTTGCCTCATCCCTGATTTCAGTGGGATTAATTTAAATTTCTCTCCATTTAGTTGATGTTGGCTATAGGCTTGCTGTATATTGCCTTTACTATGTTTAGGTAAGTGCTGTGTATCCCTGATGCCATGAGTTTCTTTATCTTCTTTCATGAATGTTAGTCCTGATAAACACTAGAAAGAAGGAATTTTAAAGTGAGACATTTATTTTGACTCATATCCTTAAAGGTCTTGGTCCATGGTCATCTTTGTCAGGATAAGGCAGAATATCTTGGCACATAGAAGTTGCTTATTTCATAGCAGAAAGGAAAATAAAGGAGAGAGACATGCCACAGATGGGCAAGGTAACATTCAAAGGCACACTCCAGTGATCTTTCTTTAGTTGAATTCCACCTTCTTGCTTTCTACCACCTCTCAAAACTGACACTAAAATGAGAGCCAAAGCTTCATAAGCCGATGGGGATGTTTCATGATAAAACCAAGACAAATGTTCTTCATCACATGAGAATCAGAACCACTCCCATTTTACTAGAGTCATAAGATTTTAATTATGGGTAGCCTTCTGTCATTTTGTGTGTGTGTGCTATTTGCACACGTTGTGAAAGGTGTGCCTAAAATACACAAAGACCAGAAGAAGATCTCTGGTGTCCTTCATCACTTGCAGCCTTATTTCCTTGAGATGGTTCTCTCACTGAATCTGGAGATGAGATAACAGCTAGAAAGCTCTAATGACTCTCCTGTCTATGTCTTCTTCAGCACTCAGACCCAAGCTCATATCTTCACACTTGAGCAGCAACTGAGCTTCCCAGTGAACCACTTCCTAGACCTCAATTCTGCATGTCTATGCAATGATTTTTAATAAATATGTCTATGGAATCTATGTATATGTCATACTCAAGTATGACAAATTATATGCTAATTAAATAACATCTTCATTTGTCATAAAATTACAACATCTTGTCATAGGCCACACAGGCCAGAAGTTAATGAGCAAATATTTTCTCAGTGAGAGGATCTGGAGAAACAGAAACTCACCAGAATTACCTGTGAGGCCTGCTCAAGTCTATCCCTCATTCCTATTCTGTCCTCAACCCATGTCACATCAGTCGATATTTTTCGTGTTTCTGTTTCTTATTAACAAGAAGTGCTGGATCTTTAAAAAAATAATAACACACATTGTGCTATTATTTGTAAATTTTTCACAAATGTTTCTTTGCTTTTTCATTATTATATCTTTCAAATAAAGGGAATAAATAAAGGGAATTATAGGTGATCTAATTTAGACAGCAATATATTTTGACAGTTTAATTATGACTCACACAGTCATAGTTTTACATATAACAAACATTCTTTATCTTTTATTACTGCATTGATGTCTACTACCTAAAAATATACACACTGTTTCATCAAAGTTTGGACTTCCGATCATATTAGAATAGAATACATCACTTAATTATAAAATAGATGTAATTGATATTGTATTTGATACTGTAGTCAAGATGTGTTTTCTGGCTGCTTGAGGTTGGATTTTGCCCACTAGAGTTTTTATTTTTATTTTGTGTTAATTGGTGTTTTGCCTGCATATATGTCTGTGTGAGGGTGTCAGAAGCCCTGGAACTGGAGTTACAGATAGTTGTGAGTTGCCATGTGGGTGCTGGGAATTGAGCTTGGATCCTCTGAAAAAGCAGTCAGTGTTCTTCAGCCCATCAGCAGGACATTTGTGTGAGATCCTTTTGAAGAAAATGCAATGAACAATGGCAAAGGCCTTCAGCAGTATCAGAGTACTTTTCTTGCCATGAATGGAGGTTAGTTAGAGATAAAATACCCATGCCTTAAACACGTGCTTTAGAGATGTAAACATTTAGCAACAGTTACTAGAATCTCCATCACTACACCACTACACCTTACCATATTCTACTGACCAAAATACAAAAACAAAACAAAACAAAAAACTGTTTTGGCTAAGCCTTAATGAAAACATAGACTAGAATATCAAGATGGGCCCTGTAGTCTCAGAATAACTGAGTAGTGCTATTTTAGAGATTTCATGCTACGATTCAAATCACTGAGTGTATCTATTTGAGTATATAGTGGAAGACTCATGAAACATGGAATCTGAAGGTCTGCATCCAAAGCTCATTTTGCAAGTTCTGGATGTACAGATAAGTTAGTGGTGCTTCAGTGGACCTTTTTTAAACTCACTGGAATGTTATAATGAGCAATTGATCTAAGATGTGAAAAAGTGTTTCGGAAACTATGGCATTATTTTCGTAGAAAGTACTAGATTTACAAAACTGTTTAGGAAAATATAAAATATACTATAACTAGAAGGTAGGGTATGGTTTTCATTGTTTGGCCTGAAAATTTATAATTCTACTTAGGTTTATTTAATGTTACATGTTTTATGATATATATGTTATATTTTATATATATATTAGTTTTATAATATACTAAGAGTCGTTTTATTTGTTTGTTATAATTGTTTGTAGGCACTATTTTTAAAACTCTATTTTATTTGGGGTTCCTTAAGCCTCTACCTCCTTTCCCACCCTCTGACCCTATGTAGAAGAGAAAGAAAATTAGAAGAGAAAAGGGATGTAGACCTCTTTACATTTAGTTCCTCGGGAAATTTTCAATCTTCGTAGTCAGGATATCCAGCAGTCCAGGTAACCAGTAAACAAAAGTAACACAGCAGTAGGTCAAACCAGAAGCAGCCTTCTTTCTTCTCTAATACTCTCCTTGAAGCCCCTCCTCCTCTCTTGGCTTTGGTAGTTATACCCTCTCAGAGTCCTCAGAGTTAAACTATCTCCAGCTGGCAAAGTCCACACCCCTCAGCTGTGGATAAGCTGAAAGCAGCTCCATATTCCACACTTGGGATTAAAACCAAAACCTGTTTACATAACGTAACTGAGTTTTTAAAGAAACCAAAACTTCCACTCAACTCTTCAGCATTAAATAATCGAAGAGAAGACAACAAGTGAGAACACATGCTTAGGCTCAGATGAATTTGTTTCTCCCTTCTAAAATTTATTGACCAAGGTTCCACAACCATGCTGCTTTTTAAGGCATGTACTACATATATAAAGCACATAACACAGTATCATTTGTAATAAAAGAAATAATTTTGATTTTCAAAGAACTTTATCCATTTGGTTAATATATAGACTCAATAAAAATTATTTCCATGACAAAGTTATCATAATCTTTGTAATCCTATTAACCATGATTCTGAATATCCATATGGCTCAAGATCTGTGCCAAGTCCTATTAGTTTTGTTGTCTCCTCCTACTCTTTCCTCATTCCCTTCCAGAAGCAGCTGATTTGAGATTGCCATAATTACAATAAAACACTTTGGATGCCCAATTAACAAGACAGTGTGACACTTATTCATTAGACTAAATGTTATATCTCACAGAAACATCTGAAAAACATGTGTCCTTTGAAAGATAAAGCCAGGGCATGGTCATGCACGATTGGCGACATGTTCTAATTAAGGTGACTTTTTTCAAGGTTATAGCTTCATTTTCATATTTGCTTTTCTTAAAGTGAGTGTTTTGAAAACATTTTCCTGCCTGTAGGAATCTGGTAATTGGTAATGTGAAGGCCTGTCTGAGAAGCAAATCACTGCTGCAGAGAATCGGATTTAGCATCATGACTTTTATTCATTTTTAATATAGAATTTCATGGTTCATCAAGAGCTAAGCTAGTCTGTCATGTCTATGTTCATTTCAGAGAGTGCCACACTGTCACTCTGTTTGAGCTTTTGCAAATATCAACACAGTTTAAGAGGAAGGGGATGACATTCTGTTTTCTTTTCCTGCCTTCTTTCTAAGTTCACTGTTTCATAATCCCTAAAATCTCCCCTCATAATTTTACCAATTCCATCTTGCAGTCCTCATTAATGAGTGTCACAGCTTATCAAAGTCATCATTTCATATTAAATTTACATTTGAACTAATGTGATGGAATGATCTTCCTGCCAGAATCTCTTCATTCTTTTTCCTTTTCTTTACCATGACTAAAGATTGGAGAATTAAATGCCCAGAGGCTCTTCTTACACAATAAAGGGGAGGTCGGCATTTTACTGCTCTTTCAGCTTTATTCTCCTTCTACCTCTTTGTTTATAGGACCAGCTTTTATTATAATTTATCAATGTGCTGGGAACACATCAATGAGTCTTCATCTGGCTCAACTGGCCCATGAGAGTGTGCTCCTTTTTATATTTGATCTCAGAATAACCAATATGTTCTTAGCATGAACTAACTCTGTTTCTAGCCTGTCCCTTCACAGCCTCATTTTACCAGCTTTCAGATGATAAATACATATGTGACTTAATTGCCTGTCCCCCACATATTTCTTTCTGCTCTCCCATTTACATTTTCATTCACGTTTAGTTGGTGCACTAGTAGGAGAGAAACTTCTAATTAAAAAATATTTGAGTATTTAAATCAGATTTTTCTCCAGCATGTGCTGTAGCCTCTGAGATGAAGGTTTAAACTTCATGTTGTACCAGATTATTTTATTCTAAAAGCATTTTTGTGAAAGTGGAAAGTATACCTATAAATAAATGAAGAGAAAAGAAAGTTGGAGAAGAGAGAGGCGTCATGTTTAACGTGTTCTTCTGCAACCTCTGATCACAGCCTTTGCCAAATTGTTTAGAATAGTTATATAACACCAAGCTTGTTAGAATAATCAAGTACAGACCACATTAGTGTCAGCTATGTTCCTTTGATTCCAAGGCAATGGAAACAAGGGCTCCAAAGTGACCCTACGAATGGTGAATACACTTCCAGTGGTAACTAATCCGTGAGAAGTGATCATGTATGTGTGCACATGGTACTAGTTACTTTTCTGCTGGTGTAAGGAAATGCTCTACAAAAACAAGTTAGAGAAGGAAGGGCTTATTCTGGCTACAGTTCCAAAGTGTGACAGTCACCATGGTTTGGAAGTCATGGCTACCTTGGCAGCCAGGCGGCAAAGAGATCACATTTTATCCTCATACAGAAAACAGAGCAAGAGAATAAGGAGTAGGGTAAAGTTATAAAATATCAAAAACCCTTATCCAGTGATGTGATTCTTCCAGCAATGCCCTAGCTCCTAAAGCTTCAATAACCTTCAAAGCCAATTGAGTACAATGGAGTAATGTTTATAGCCAGTGAAAATATTCTTTCTAGGTTTGTGTGTATTGTCAAAATGATTTTATTGGGCCAAATGAGGTCTAAAAAAGTGGAACTACTGCTAAAGTCCTAACATTGGAGTGTTGATTTTTCTGTACAATGGCAAACCAAGGCTTTAATTTTTATTCCCTATTCTGAATGTCCAGCTAGTCTCCCATGTGTTCATCTGACATCCCTGACAGTATTATTTATCTGTATACTGAGCTTTGGGACAGGGTAAGAAGGAGAAAATTAAAAAGATGTTACAGAAATTTCAGCAGCTTGCTATTTATGGTAACTGCCATGGCTTCTGTGTGTTATAAGAAGAAGCTCTCCAACAAAATTTGCCATATTGTATAATGTGTATGTTGTCTCTTTTCCATAGGTAAAGGAGAAAAGTAATTTAGAATAGGTGAGTATAATATTATATATCCTTAGTTATGGCAGCAATGTAGAGGTGCCATGAGGTGGGGCTAATTGATCGGTATGCATTAGAAGATGATTGGTATTGATGAGAGAGGAAGAGTCAGTCTGACTAGAGAAGATATAATTTATAAGCCTCAATAGTAATATCAAACTAATGAACTAAAAGAGATTTTTGCAGAGCAATGGTTATTATACACTATTGAATTAAGTTATTCAACCAACCTAGTTTTCTGACAACAAAGGAAGGAATAAAGAAAATGTGGTAATATACATATTAAAGTTTTTAAGCATTAAAAATAAAGTTATACTGTTTTTTTTTAGACAATGGATGCAATTGGAGATGATAACAGTAAGCATATTAAGACAGCCTCAGGAAAATAAAAACTGTGTTTTCTATTTGTGACTATCAGATCTTTTTATATATAGAAAATCATGACTGTATATATTTATAAAAATAGAGAGACACATTGTAGCCAGTCCTGATGAGACCTGATAAGCTAGAGTCTGATGGAAGGGGAGGAGGACCTCCCTTATCAGTGGACTTAGAGAGGGCCATGGAAAGAGATGAGGGAGGGAGAGTAGGATTGGGAGGGAATGAGGAAGGGGGCTACAGCTGGGATGCAAAGTGCATAAAATTTAATTAATGTAAAAAATAAAATAAATAAATAATAATAAAAATGAAAAAATAGAGAGACACATTTCTAGCGTAATTCCTGGCTTCTGGGTTTGAAGAGCTGAGTGAGTTTCTGACATGTCATGAGCAAGGCAGAATTAGTTTTATGAATGAGTTCAGCTTGAGATCTGAGACGTCTAAACAACTGATGATAGCTACTAAACATCTTCAGTGCATAAAGTAGAAGCACACAATTTCAGGATCAGAACAGAAGATTTTGGGCTAAAAGAAAAGTTTAACGTTCTAGATTTAAGAGTCATCAGCATGGCACATATAGAAGCTCAGTAGCGAGCTTTTCCAGAGACATGGGAATGCACTTAAGTTATAAGCAGAAGAAAAGGAATTAGCAAAGGAGAAATTCTGAACAGGTAGAAGGCACACCAGAAGATGGTTATGGTTCAGAAAGAACAGGAAATGCATTAAATTATATAAGATAAGGATGTAATAATACTACTGTCTTTAGCATATACCTATGCCTGTGGTAAGGCTTATCAGTAGAGTTTAAAGTAAGAAAACTTATCAGTGAATTATAAACATTCTAAAAATTACATACACATAACATTCAAAAATAAATTTGTTGAAAATATTTGCATATGCTACATAGAAAGTTGGTTTAGAAATATCTTATCAACAAAAGAATCTCTTCAAATTGTGGAATTCTAATGATAAAAATTGAATTTGAGAAATATTAGTTCCTACTTTTGGTACTCATGAATAACCAATACTGGATTAAGCCTTTTATTCACTTCTGGAAAGCTGGGCAAAACACATATGATGGTGTTTCAGATGCTTGATAGTAGGTATTACCTGCAGGACTCCAAGGATGAAACACAAGGAAAGACGTCCTTTGAGTACCAGCCTCTGCAGACATGAGCAAGGAGGAGAGACAGGCAGAGCATGGACAATTATTGAACCACAGCTTGGAGGGTGATGTTGTCCTGAATAACATGACTGATGCTGTAGAGAGGGGAATGGGCAGGGTGAATGTTCAAGAAATAAAGCAAAAATGCATGACAGTCTTCAAATTTTGAACCCATAGAACAGTGGTTCCCAACCTGTGGGTTCCAAATCCCACTCTGTGGGGGCCCATATATCAGACATCCTGCATATCAGATATTTATGCTAAGATTCATAACAGTAGCAAAATTACAGTTATGAAGTAGCAACAAAATAATCTTATAGTTGGAGGTCACCACACCACTCAGAACTGTATTAAGGTGTTAAGAAGGTGGAGAGCTTTTCTAGATCCCACCATGATGGGGTCATCCTGAGTGAGGTATCACAGAAGGAGAAAGACATTCATGGTATATACTCACTTACACGTGGATATTAGACCTATAATACAGGATAATCATACTAAAATCTGTATACCTAAGGAAGCTAATCAAGGAGGAGGATCCTGGGTAAGATGCTCAATCTTCATTCAGAAAGGCAAACAGGGCATATATTGGAAGAGAGAGAAAACAGGGAACAGCACAGGAGCCTACCACAGAGGGCCTCTGAAAGGCTCTACAGTAGGGTATCAATACAATTGCTGAGAATCATAGCCAAACTTTGGGCAGAGTGTAGGGAATCTTATGAAAGAAGGGAGAGATAGTAAGACCTGGAGAGGACAGGAGCTCCACAAGGAGAGCAACAGAACCAAAATATCTGGGCACAGGGGTCTTTTCTGAGACTGATACTCCAACTAAGGACTATGCATGAAGATAACCTAGAATCCGTGCACAGATGTAGTCCATGGCAGCTCAGTGTCCAAGAGGGTTCCCCAGTAATAGGAACAGGACTGTCTCTGACATGATCTCATGGGCTGGTTCTTTGATCACCTCCACCTGAGGGGGGACCAGCCTTGACAGGCCACAGAAGAAGACAATGAAGCCAGTCCTGACTCCTGATGAGACCTGATAGACTAGGGTCAGATGGAAGGGGAGGAGGACCTTCCCTATCATTGGACTGGGGGAGAGGCATAGGAAAAGAAGAAGGAGGGAAGGTGGGATTGGTAGGAGGTGGGAAGGGGGCTATAGCTGGGACACAAAGTGAATAAACTGTAAATAATAAAAATAAAATTATAAAAAGAAGGTAGAGAGCCACTTATAAATGGAACTATTCCAGCTGTGCTGTGCTTAACATATAACAAGCCAGGGTGAAGTTATGCATCTGGACTGTCCATGAGAGACCACATAAAAAACAGGCTACAGGAAGCATTCTACACTTAGCAGATGGTGACAGATACTTTATATCTGCCCTGAATTTAAAATACAAACAATGAAAGTACCAAGCTAATTCTCTAGTAAGTTGCTTTCTGACCAAAGCAAACTCAACACTCTTGGAAGGAAGACAGAAAAATCCAGTCAACAGTGAAACTGCTGAAATGTTTAGCATTTAATAATTATTCACTGAGCACACAAAATAGGTGTGAAATAACCATAAGTTCAAAACAGGAATCAATAGAAATAGACACAGGAGGACCCATGAGATGACTCCATGAGTTAAGGGTTAGTCATCAACTTTGAGACCCTGAGTTATATCTCTGAGGCCCACATAGTGGAAAGGGAGAACTGACACCTGAAAAAATGTCCAGTGACCTTCGTACTTACATGTAAACACACACACACACATGCACGCACGCACACACACACACACACACACACGCACGCACACACACTCACATTAACACATACACAAATAAATGATTTGCAATAATTAAAAAACTGAAATAGATACAGGAATTATTGAAAGACTAGGACAGTTAATAAGGGTTATAAACACATGGTTTTTAGGAAATAATTATAAAGAAGGTAATGCTAAGTCTGTGTAAAATCACCAACGTAAATTTTTAGAGCTAGTATGGAAATGTAGAATCCATTGAATGAGTTCAAAAGCAAATTAAAATGCTATAGAAAATGGTTCAGTGACTTAAAATTACTTTTATTTAGTGTGTGTGTCTGTGTGTCTATGTGTGGTGTGAGATGTGTGTGCCAGGAATTGAAATCAGGCCATTAGATTTTGCAGCAGGTACCTTTTTCTGTTGAGCCATCTCATTTTCTAAGGATCAGTGATTTCAAAGGTGAAAACAGATTTAAAAAAAACCCCAAACAGCTAAGAATATGAATTTATACCTTTTTGGTATAATACTGACTTTTTTGTCAGTATTTTGGATGAAATGGGAAATTCCTTGAAAAACACAAATTGCCAAACTTGAAAAATTATGTATGTATTAATAAATGTATTAATGTATGTATTGATGAATTTTCATCTTTAACAAAAATAAAACACATGGAAATACATGTGCATGGAAATACACATGCAAATTTAGGTATTTGGTGCCTTCACAAAATTATATCAACTCAAGACCAGGTAGCTCCAGCAAACAATTTGCAAAAGAAAA
Organism: Psammomys obesus; assembly: GCF_907164565.1. Classification (NCBI taxonomy): domain Eukaryota; kingdom Metazoa; phylum Chordata; class Mammalia; order Rodentia; family Muridae; genus Psammomys; species Psammomys obesus. The sequence continues at coordinate 2,404,799 of NW_026590654.1, read as the reverse complement.
CAGATACATAGGGATAGCTAACCAGTAATTATAAGATGGTGAAAGTCATTCCAATAATGTCATATAAGTTGTTAGAGGGAGATATTTCCTTGGAACTTAATAGTCCAGAACAGAGCAATGGAGACTCTGGATAGTGGGCACACATTTAAAGGATTTCAGTAAGAGGGTATAGGCTCATTCTAATTTGAGCGCACACTCTGGAATTGTAGAAAGTTGGATATCCACACAAGTGGAAAGTGAGAACAGCTGACTGGTTGCTCAGAGCCACTGCAGGGTCTTCCGGAGACAAGTACATATGACATCATAAACAGACACAGAACACCTTCACTTCCAAAGAAAGTGCTTGAGCATGAAAAGGGCTTAGTAAAACAGATATTTTGATGAGTTTGATCTAATGAAAGCTATAGTATCAGAGGGAAGAAACTTAGTGGCAAGATACATCAATCCTAAAATGATCCTGCATGAATCTTTGTAAATGGAAATTCAGACAGGATATCCAAAAGAAGGTCTATTCTAAGTATTAATTATATTCTCTTCTCCAAGTATTAATTATACTATCTAAAAATTACTATTAAAAGCCACAGTGAAGATCACAATTTCTAAGCTCAAAACAAACTTTCTATGGGGTGGTATTTTGCCAGCAAGGCCTTTTCTCTGTGAGAGAATAAATATTACTTCAATTTATGCCATCTTCTTGATTTGAAAAGCACATAAAATCAGTCCCAAATATATCCGTTCATGAAAATCACTCTGTGTAAGAGTCAGGAAGCTCTGATCCACAATTTTTCAACACAACCAGGCTCAAGTAATTCATAATGGAAAGCAATTGATCTATGTACACTGTACATTTATTGGATTTTTCAATTAATTTGGGAGAAGATAGATTGACCTGCTGAATTGCAAATGGTCAGTGCTGATTGAGTCAGTTTTATCTGGTGTCATCCATAACTTTTTTCTCTTGATATTAACATGATATCTGACTAATGCAGTTTTTTCTTCTCCTTATCTAGCAAAGGTCTGTAAGCCCATGTTTCTAAAATAGCTTCTAATCTTCTGAATTTCTCTAGTAAACACTGTGAGGTACTAAGTCAGACAAGAACTTGATATGTTGTGACTGTGAAGGAGTAAACAAACCACTGTGGGGAAATCAGCAGTTACTGTTGTGAATTTGTTATCAGAGCAGCTGGAGTAAAATAATTTTTATGACAACCACTCCAAAGAAAGACTTGCTGCTTTTGTGTTAGTTTTTGAATGAAGATCTCTTAAGAGATGAAAAATGAGAAATGCAGGAGGGCCATGGACAATATAAAAGTCTGGTTCCTTAAGGAGAGGGATAAAAGTTTGCACTTTATCATTCCTGTACTCAGGACAAAGTGGCGGATCATGATCTCTGTGGCCACTGCTGTGCATTGGCTACCATCAGAGTAGGATGCATTCATGTGGCTTCAGGAAGTGAAGTGACATGTGAGCAAATTGGCCTACACTGCTTCCTCTGTTAAAAAACATCTTTGAAGGACTAATTATAAAAAGATACTAAAAAATCTTTAAAGTCTCTGCCCACTATTCCCATCAAGGCTTGTGTGTCCACTCTGTGGATACAGTTTTGGATTGTGAACCCAGTGAGCTCTGTTACAGACACACTGTCTTTATGCTGTTGGTTTGTACAGGGACAACAGTTGTTGAGCAAATAACACTGTGACAAAAGCTGCATCTTTCCTGAGTATATCACACTAAAAGGGAAGAAGACGTCTTATTAGCATTGCATGTCAGCCGGCACTATACTAAAGGAATTAGGGTTTAAATCAGTAGTTCTCATCCTGTGGGTCACAACAATTTTTTGAGGATTGAACAACCATTCATTGCACAGGGTCACCTAAGACAATCAGAAAACAGATAGCTACATCATGATTCATAAATGAAAATCATTTTATGGTTAGGGGTCACCACAACATGAGGAACTGTATTAAAGGGATGTAGCATTTGGAAGATTGAGAACCACTGCTTTAAATCCATTTGATATTTGAAACACAGTGTAAGGTTTCAGGTTTTAGACTTATCTACAGAATTCAGCCCTAATATTAATAGTACTGTTACATAGCAAACTAAGATATGCTCATGAAACACCCAACTTTTTTTTATTAAATTTTTATTTTTTTACATTAATTATATTTTATTTGCTTTGTATTCCAGCTGTAGCCCCTGCCCTCATTCTCTCCCAATCCCACCCTTCCTCCCTCATTTCCTCCCATGACCCTGTCAAAGTCCACTAAGAGGGGAGGTCCTCCTCCCCTTCCATCTGACCCTAGCCTATCAGGTCTCATCAGGACTGGCTGCTATGTCCTCCTCTGTGGCCTGGCAAGGCTGCTCCTCTCTCAGGGGAGGGTGGTCAAAGAACCAGCCACTGAGTTCATGTCAGAGACAGTCCCTGTTCCCCTTACTAGGATACCCACTTGGATACTGCCCTGCTAAGGGTTACATCTGAGCAGGGGTCCTAGGTTATATCCATGAATGGACCTTGGTTGGAGTATCAGTCTCAGAAAAGACCACTGTGCCCAGATATTTTGGTTCTTTTGCTCTCCTTGTGGAGCTCTTGTCCTTTCCAGGTCTTACTAACTCTCCCTTTTTTCATAAGATTCTCTGCACTCTGCCCAAAGTTTGGTTATGAGTCTCAGCATCTGCTTTGATACACTGCTCAGTAGAGTCTTTCAGAGGTTCTCTGTGGTAGGCTCCTGTCCTGTTTCCTGTTTTCTTCTTCTTTCAATGTTCATCCCATTTGTCTTTCTGGGTGAAGATTGATCATCTTACCCACTGTCTTCCTTCTTGCTTAGCTTATTTAGGTGTACAGATTTTAGTATGTTTATCCTATATTATAGGTAAAGTATCCACTTAGATGTCACTCAGGATTATCTTTTCTAGTTCCCACCATTTACCTGCAAATTTCATGATTTCCTTATTTTTTTTATCGTTGAGTAATATTCCATTGTGTAGATGTACCACAATTTCCGTATCCATTCCTCTGTTGAGGGACATCTGGGTTGTTTCCAGGTTTTGGCTATTATGAATAAAGCTGCTACAAACATGGTTGAGTAGATGTCCTTGTTGTATACAGCGCCTTTTGGATATATGCCTAGGAGTGGTATAGCTGGATCTTGAGGAAGCACTATTCCTAATTGTCTGAGAAAGCACCAGATTGATTTCCAAAGTAGTTGTGCAAGTTTACATTCCCACCAGCAATGGAGGAGCATTCCCCTTTCTCCACATCCTCTCCAGCATATGATGTCACTTGAGTTTTTGGTCTTAGCCATTCTGATAGGTGTAAGGTGAAAGCTCAGGGTCGATTTGATTTGCATTTCCCTGATGACTAAGGATACTGAACATTTCTTTAAGTGTTTCTCTGCCATTTGATATTCCTTTATTGAGAATTCTGTTTAGCTCTGTACCCCATTTTTTAATTGGATTACTTGATTTGTTGCTGTTTAACTTCTTGAGTTCTTTATATATACTGGATATTAGCCCTCTGTCAGATATAGGGTTGGTGAAGATCCTTTCCCCGTCTGTAGGCTGTCATTTTGTTTTGATGACAATGTCCTTTGCTTTACAGAAGCTTTTCAATTTCATGAGGTCCTATTTATTGATTGCTGCTCTTAGAGCCTGTGCTGTTGGTGTTCTGTTCAGGCAGTTGTCTCCTGTGCCAATGAGTTCCAGGCTCTTCTCCACTTTTTCTTCTGTCTGGTTTTATATTGAGGTCTTTGATAACACCCAACTCTTGAGAGTGTTTCAGCCTGTATGTAAACAAGTCCATGTCCAAGGAGTAGAATTACTATAAATATATCCCTACAAGTTCTTTACCTGAATTTAGGAATTAGTAAAATACTGGTCAGCCTTTTTCAATGAAGTGGGTTTTTGTTGTTGTTGTTTTTAATGAAATAACAACCATGTAGTCAGGCAGATACTGTGCAAGCAATAGAACAGATTTGTACAGGACCAATTATATGCCAGGCACCTTCTTATACTATTATATGTGTTAAACTGACTAATCATTGAGACTCTTAGAAATGACATTTCTCATAGTCTCATTTTATGTATGGAGGTGCTCACAATGGGCAGGAAGTACAGAGAAGCTCCACTACTTGCTCAAGGTGACATGGAGATGAAATTTGTAAGAGATGACATTTGAGGTACTGGCTCCAAAGCTAGCCTGCAATATTTGATAATATTTACGACAGAAACATCTGTGACTATAAGATACTCATTGTCCAGGTACAATTTCTGATAGCAATTTTAGTCGATAGTAATTTGTTTTTCAAGGCAAAGGCCATGTCACACCTTTTCACTCTAATGAAGTATGTGTTCTTATTAGTCTCTTTCCCACCACTATAACTAAATATCCAAGGGAATTCAATTAAAGGTGGAAAGGGTTATTTTGGATCACAGTTTCAGGAATTTAAACCCCTTACAGCTCAGTCCATTGCTATGGGCCTGTGGTCAAGCTGAAACACTACGTCAGAGTGTCTGGGGAAGGAATGATGGAGGAAAGCTAGTCACTTCATGGTAACCAGAAAGAGTAACAAGTGAGAGGAATGAGCTGAGGACAAGACAGACCCTTCAAACGCAGATCCTAGGACCTGCTTCCTCTGGACCCAGCTCCTAATACCCCATCAAGTTAGAACTCAAGGGATCAACCCCTTGATGATGTCAGCACCCACAGGGTCCAATTATCACAAAGTAGCAACACTCTCTGTGGGACCACACAAGTCCCTTTTTTTCTTTCTCATTTTTCTTCTTTTTTTATTATTCTTTTTCAAGAATCCTTTGTATTCAAATTGTGGCAGGTCTCTGTTAGAGATTTTACACAGTGCAGAGAAAGTTGGAGAAAATGATGACTGGCCTTCTAGGGATAGGAAAGAAGGTCTAGGGGGAAAAACTCTGGAAGAATCACTCATGAAGAGAGCATGAGGAGAACATTACAGCAGGTCTTTATTAAAATACTTTGACATCAGCAGCATTCAAAAGTGTATCAGAAGCACAAAATGCTTAAAATATTTTTCATTTATATTTTTACCTCATTTTACATCCTGACTGCCACTTCCTCTGTCTCCCCTCCCCTCAGCCTCCCTTTACCCTTACCTCCCTTGTCTCCTAGATACCCTTCCCCTTGCCACCGCCCCCCAGAAAAGTGAAAGATTTTAAATAAGGGACAGAACACTACATTTTACCACCATTTACGAGCATATATTTTAAAATTAGGCAATATGACCCAATTGTCAAAATGTCAAAATTAGCAGTGACTATTTTCTGTTACATATGTGACTAGATAAGAACCAACAGAAAGCAGCAAGTACCATAAGCAATGAGGAGAATGCTCCCCTTCTAGGAGCAGAAGGGGAGATCCTATCTGTGATGCGTCACCTGTCATCTGTGCCCATTTCAACTGAGAAAACAGAAATCTAGAAAAAAATCAGTAACAAATAAGCAGCTAGCTACCCTCTGAATGTGTACATATCCAATTGACTCTCAGCTTCATGCTCTTTTTAGGGTACCATTTGTTTCATTCTCTGAACCTTTCCATCTTTACCTTCTCAGAAAATAGAGCTATGAAAGCTACAGCCTTGATTTTAAAATATCTGTTGTAGCAATACCCAACCCTATTCAGGGTTGGATAGAAAAACACTGGTGAGAAAACTTGGGGGAATTAGCAAATACAATTATCTCCTCCTGCAGCCTTCTGGTCTTACTGCAAGATCCTCCCTTGGTTGCCATATTCTTCATTTCCAGAGCTATGAAAAGATTAGGAGGATTACAGAGGGCAGAAGACAGAGGAATACTTAAGACTTAATAACACAAATAAGGCTTGAAGGGAAAGAAGGTATGAGCTTGAAGTTTCTGTGAGGTCCACACTGGTCCTTCAGGGTAGAGACATTTCAAAGGAAGAAATTCCAGGTTGGGAAGTTTAGAGGGCAAGAGGTTCTTGTGCCCACAGATAAGCACACGGAGGGAAATCAGAAGCGTTAAACACATAGGAATGTATACCTGTTTCTGGATGTATATAGCCTGGAGACCTACATTATCTGTAGGTCCAGGACATACCTGAATCTCCTAAACAATTGAGTTTATCCCTGACTCTTCCTCCCTTGACCCTTATCCTGAACATTGTTTCCCAGCCAATAGAACCCTTAAGCTTATGATAATTGACATCAGGAAACTTTTTTCAAAGTTGTACTGTATTTAAATATGTCTAAAGTAAGCTGCCCAGTGTCAGACTCTAGGAGTTTAAACCAATGCTAGCTACTGAGTTGTGCTGACTTGAGGCATTTCCCTTTGCCTCAGTCAGCTCACTACTCTCAGGCCCTGGTACCCACAGAGATCCCCACAGGAAAGAGTCTCAATATTATCATAACAGCACCTACCCAAAAATGGTTGGCCAAACAAGATTACAGTCTCATGGGAGAGACACATGCAGCCAGTCTTCTCGTTCTCCTGAATGCCATAGAAAGAAACAGCTATGTTCTGTCTAAGGCTTTATAAAGATTTCTTTAGTTACTATGACCTGCATTTAAAACCCAGTAATGTATTTTTTTTAATTTTTTATTAATTACACTTTATTCATTTTGTATCCCCCCATAAGCCCCTCCCTCCTCCCCTCCCGATCCCACCCTCCCTCCCCTTTCTGCATGCATGCCACTCCCCAAGTCCACTGATAGGGGAGGTTCTCCTCTTCTTTCTGATCTTAGTCTATCAGTTCTCATCAAAAGTGGCTGCATTGTCCTCTACTGTGGCCTGGTAAGGCTGCTCCCCCCTCAGGGGGAAGTGATCAATGAGCAGGCCAATCAGATTATGTCAGAGGCAGTCCCTCTTCCCATTACTATGTAACCCACTTGGACACTGAACTGCCATGGGCTACACCTGTGCAGGGGTTCCAGGTTATCTCCATGAATAGTCCTTGGTTGGAGTATGATTTTCTGGGAAGTTCTCTGTGTTCAAATTATCTTGTTCTGTTGCTCCAGTAATGTATTTTTAAAAAGAGAGAGAGGTTTATGTTGGCTCATGGTCCTAGAAAATGGAATGTCCAGGATCTCACAGCTTTACCTGCTGTGGGACTTATGAAACCTGATAACACTGTGGAAATCTGCAGGGGAGAGAGGGCATATGATCATGCAATAACAGGATAACCCTGTCAAGACAAGTAACCCATTCTTCTGAGAAAGGCATTGATTTGTTTTTGAAGGCTCTAGTCCCATGACTTGAACACTTACCACAAGGTCCCAGTTTCTTCAGTAAACACACTGAAGAAGTAATGCTTCCACACATGAATTTGGAAAGTACATGACCAAGTCATAGAAGAGATCCAACCAGCTGGAGCATTAATAGAAAGGTGAAAGTGCATATTTAGGAACCAGGACTGAGCAGATCACCCCATATCAAGGATGATCAAAAAAATAGGCACAATTTTCATATCAAAGGCAGATTGCTGTTACCTCTTATCTGGGCTTTCATCATTCTACCTTCTCTACCACTCTTATTCTTTCTGAACTAGGGTGTTTCTCTGAAATCCTAACACTGTCCACTGATGGCTACTGGATATGGTCCTTGATACGGCACCTGTGTTTCAATGGATGGCTCAACACTCAAGCACATAATAGCAACACTAAGTGGACTGAGTATGTTTAAGAATGAGCATATGAAATTAGGAAAGAAATATTGGGGAAACAGGAGGAACTGAAAGTGAAGGAATGGGATAGAAATTTGATCATGACATTATAGTCATGAATAAAATTATCAAACAGTGACTTTTTTTTAATGGCCCATTCTTTTCAGGAGGCATTCAGAAGACTCCTAAAACTTGTACAACTTCGATTTTAAACCTAGTTGTCTACTCTTCTTATGAGAACCCTCTACCACATTAATTTATTATATGGCCTATTCTCTTTGTTAGTGGTAGTATTTCTTGGGATAGGGTCTCACAACGTAACCTGGAACTTTTAATGATCATCCTGTGCCAGCCTCCTGAGTGCTAGCATTACAAGAGTTGAACCAGTGGATCCTACATTCTTAACACCTTTTTGTCATCATATGAATTGAATGCTCTTCATTTTAATCCCACCCAAAAGCCTTTCCTTTGTTTCCCATTTTCTTGTCTTCGGTCAACCTTCAGTGCTATACGAAGAGTACAAAGCTATTAAACAGCACCTACATGGCGGTTACACCTTTTTTGTTATTTTACATTTTATTTATATTTTATAAACTCTTAAAGCTAGTGAAGTATCTATATGATTAATTATTCTAGAGAAAATTACTGAACAAAATAGGTAGTTAATATATAAGTAATAGGCTATTGAAAGAAATAACGATTAAATTTACTATGGAGACCTAGAAAGATAGTTTGCCAGCATCCAGTCCAGTAATGAGTATTTAGAGATGAGAAAGCTGATTCCTAAGCAAACTGGTGGACTTGATCAACAGGGTGATTAAATGAGCCACAGAGAAGTGTAAAATTTAACATACTTTGACTATTTTTCATATACTAGACATAGTTACAAAATTACTTGTTTACTCTTTCAACAGTCCTATGAAGTAGCTCATTTTATAGAAAAAGAAAGACACACAGGAGTATTGTGATCTATACCAAGTCATATAGCTTCGTAAAGAGCAGGATCAAGACTTGCGCATCCGCAAGTGTCTGTGTTTAACCATTCGGATCTTCAGCTATTTCAGTCTCTGTTCTTCTAGGCCATTTAATCTCTAATTAGTTATCTTAGTGATTTCTTTTGAGTTTATAAATAAGGAGACATAAAAATATTGTTTGATGACAAGTTTCTGCTATAAAATGAAGGTCTTGGGAAAATAATAAACGTGGTCATAACAAAGCTAATGAAGAGAATAAGGTTAATACTACCCATTAAGTGATTCCTATTGAGAAATGCTGTGTAGACTCCACTTAAATTTGCTATTCTCTCTTCCTCACAGCAGGTTATAAATAGATCTACCCTTTGGTAACACATGAACTTGGATATTCTGAGTTCACAATTTCTTCAATTTTTAATATCCATAGCTTACAAAGAAAAATATTATGAAATAGAGAGAGTGAACACAGAGATTTGGGGTCCAGTTGTTGAAAGTAAAGATAATAACCATATTTCTAATCAGAATTCTTGCCAAGCTGGTTTTGGAGAGCTTCATCAACTAAAGCCTACGTCAAGCAAGATATTTTTAATTGCTTCCTGCTTAGCCTTCTCTACTAGTTAAATTTCAGGTTATAATTTATTACAGTCTTCCTTTTACTCGTTCTTCATCTTTCTGTGTGTATTACTTCTAGATTAGAATGTTGAAACTTTCTGATGCAGTTGTAGATGCTGACTTCCCTGTTAATTACAAGAGGAACTGGAAAAGCAATTAAGCAGGAACATTTCAATAGTCTCCAAAATTCTGTTTGTAGCCAAATCCACAGGCTCAGCATTTACTCTATTTAGACCATCTCACCTCTTAATAATCTCTTAGGATAGCAGAACTTTTCCCCCCAGTACAGCCCAACCAACCTCAAACCACAAACATGCTCTTGTTTCTCAGTGTCTTGGAGCCCTTCTGTGCTTTCTCCTTGTCCATCCTCTCTGATGTGGTTATTCTACATACCTTGGGGCATCGTCTTTTCAGTATGTCAGGTTCTGACAACCTGCTAAAGATATTGCTGCATTTTTCTTTCATTGTAAGTATAGAGAACAAATCTACTACTTCTTCCACATGATCGTTTCTCCAATATCAAAGTACAGCTGTTGTATACTACTTACTTTCTGTTTTTTCCAGATTAAATATCCCTAGTTGTTTTGATTCTGATGGTTTGTCAGAATTGTGAGCTAATATATTTGTGTGTTTGAGAACACCTAATAAAATAAAATCTAAAAATGCTGATATGGGCTACTGTGTTTGAAAAATATTGAACTTTCCTTTCCTTGATTTGGGTACAAGAGTTTACTCTGAATATTTATATTTCATGAGCTTTTTATCTTATACATGCTCTCATGTTGTGCCAGGCAACTAAAACTTTATATTAATTTTCATTATGCATAAATTTCCAAAGCCTGTACTTCACATTTAATGTTTTGAAGAAATAAGGTAGGTTTTTTAAAATTTCATTTCAATTGAATTACATCTGGTTCATTTTTGACTCCTCACTTCACACTGTTGAAAATATTCACCTCCCAAAACACTGTATTCATTACTCAAGCTTGAGTACATGGCTGCCTTTGTTTTCAGTTAAGTCACAGGTAATACTGCTGAAGTGGACTGGACCAAACACTGAGACTGAGGTAAGCTGCTATGCAACTATCATGAAAGTCATGTTTCTCTGTGTTGATGAAGAAATTTAAAGAGATTAACAAAAGTACTGTACACAAAGTATGAAATTATATACTTGAAAAATCTTTATCAGTTCTTCTTGTCCCTTTTCAAGTCTCATAATCCTTTAGAAAGCTTTTTGAGCCATGAGATCATGTTTATGATTCTTATCATTGACTATCTCGCTGTTAGCATAAAAGAAGACATTTTATCAAGATGCTTATGCTTCTTTCACTTAAGATTTCTAATTAGTCCACAATTAGTCCACAATTTCTAATTAGTCTGTCATGACCTGCAGAGCATTGGGCTTGACCTGACTGGCACAACAAAGGATTTAAGAAAGGCCAGACACAAGACACAAACACTTAAAAGCTGGATCTCATGGGCTGCAGACTTTGATGGAGTCACACCAGCAGTAGCCCAGAAAGTCAATGTGTTTATGTTACACACCTGAGTCAGGAGTCAGATGTGTTGTATAGCTTCACAAGAAGGAGGTTGGGTTATTTTATACAGCTGTACAAGGGGGCAGACTTAGTGAATTTCAATAGGTGTTTTCTCTAGGGAGACAATCTTAGGCTGCAAATATCTGGGGGAGAAAGCCATGCACACACTGTCAACATCCACACACAGCCTAAAAGAAGGCTTTGCCATTCTCATAAGTCTGACCTAGGAAAGTCTGTGTGTGTGTATGGAACTGGGAAGCTTGACATTGCCACATTCATGTCAACAATACATATTCACTAAGGACTTTATCCACGTCGTATAAGCAACATCAGCATTGCCCTAAATATTTTATAATCTATCCCCCAACTGTGTTTAATTTCAGTTCTTTTCTTTACAAAGTAATTGGATTATTGGACCCAAGGTTCAGAAAGCAGAAGCTAATCCAGGCCTGGAAACCTAAACAACTACCTGTAGGTAGTAAAGGCAGGGACTATAATAGAGAACCCACTGCTGCTACTTCACTAAGTTACTATAATCCCCAACTGCATTCTAAGTACTTACTATTTATACCCACAGTTAAGTGTAGCTCTAGACCCCTCACCAAAGAAGAACTTTCTTTTTGCAGAAGATGGTGAACATTACTGAAAGCCACAGTTAGTTAAGATGCAGGAAACAAATGACTGTGGAGTGCCCAGCCCAAATTATACATCTACAATTCAGTCCCTACACCTAAGATTCAGGAAACATTGAGGAAGGGGAGGCAGAAAGACTGTAAGAGCCAGAATATCAGGACTGATATATGCTGTGTGACAGTATCTTCTATATTTGACAGGAAAGATGCACCCAGATAATCTGAACAATGTGGTTGCCTAAACACAACCTAAAAAAATGATAATACCAATTGAACATGCCGGTGTAGATGGAATTTTCACAAGGCTTCACCCCTAGAAGAAGAGCAACAGGCAAGTAATGGTTGCTGAGAGAGGGAGAATCAGTCTTCTCCGGGGTCCCTGTGATAGACTAGCCAATCCAAAGAGGTCAGCTCTTGGCACATATGAGTGACAGCAAGTGATCTCAGCAGGTTGTGTTTATAAGCTTACATACATATATGTGCAAGTGTGTGTGTGTGTGTGTGTGTATAACAACTGTATTAAGGAATAAGAAGCTATATAGTTTTAAGAAGGAGTAGGAGCAAGATAGGAGGAATTACAGGGAGGAGAGGGAAGGGAGAGTAATGTAAAAACAGAACTCATACATAACCCAGCTAAAAAGTAATTTGACTTTTCCGAAGATGAACAGTACTCTTTGTGAAGTAGAAAATAAAACAGGAGCTATATTCTAAAGGATAAATTAGTTTTAATGCCAGTTAATCTGTCCTTTCCATGTCAAAGTAAACAAGAATGCTCAGCAGTCATGCTTAAACATAGGTTCTGCCTCCTAAAGGTTTCACAGACACCAGAGTATTGCCATAAAGAGGGGAACATGCATTCAAAATCCTATTTTTTTTTTGGAGGGCATTTAAGATTGAAACCAGTACACAGTTAACATGTTCTCAGAAATACTTAGATTTTTTTAAAGCAACTCAATTTTCATTCAAGCTGCAAAGGCTATAATATTAAGTAAATCTACTTAATACAACACTGTTTGAGGAAATTATGAACTTAGTTTCATTATCTGATGTTATGATATTGTGAATATGGTTAAATGCACTACTACAATGATACATTGCACTAACACTGCTACTAAAACTATGGTGTGATTTTACCCCATATGTACTTTGTACTATTGTTGAACAGTTAATTACAAATATTAATTACAAATATGATCTTGGTGTTATTGTCTCATAGGCAAATAGTCCATTTTCTGAAGGTGATCAAACAGGCCATATAAATTCAATAGCTTATTGCAATTTTGAAATACATATTTTGTTTACATTGTCTCATTAATTGGCTTACTTAAAGATTCCTTAGGTAAAAATTCTTTCTGACACACATGAAGTTCAGTTTTAAGCTTTGAACAAAGGATAAAAAAGATTGCTATTATAAAATTTATTGTGATTATACTGAATTTTATCAGTTACTTTATCTCAGTGTGATTTGTCACTTACCTTACCAGATGATGGCTTAGAAAGTGGGACTATATCTTATTCTTCTTTGAATTCCATTATTTTCATATGGCAAGTGAGTAGAAGAATGAAAAAGTAAACGAGTGATAAAAATTGGACCTATTAAAATTTAAAAAAAAGCTAAAAATTTCAAAAAATAAAACACATTACTATTCTGATTCAGTTCCTGCTGCAGGATTTCAGGTGCTATTCCCTGCTACCCATTTGGCACAGATTTCCCTAAATAAATAAACCCTGAGAAGCTTTGGGAAGTGTTGAATTCATTCCTTGGTGTTGTGGGGAACAGTGCTCTTTATTATGGTAATTTTTTGGTGTCCTCCCTTCTCGACCAGGCCTCCCATTCATGCTGTCACGTCCTAATTTGCCACCGCAAAGCCCTTTGCTACCTGCTGTGGACTATGAGTACCCTACCCAGTAATTGTCTTTTCTCTACTACTAATACTGGCTACTTTGATGTTACTCTTGCTTCTGTCCATGCTGTTTATTCTTGACAGGAAACTGATTTTTGCTTGCACGGTGGAATATCTGTCACCAACTACAAGCTGTGTGACTTTGCACAGTTACCTTCTCCTCTTAGACTCCAGCACACATTCCTATGAATGCTGATTCCAATAACCCAAGTAGCACAAACCTGTACTTGTCCCAACTCTCCCTCCCTTCTAACCCAAAACCGGTCTGTTTCAGCACACTCCAGCTGATCTCTGCTAAGGATGAGGTCTCAGCTGCAGGAGATGCCTGTTTCTTATTAAAAAAAAAAAAAAAAAAAGGACATTACTCCTATAGGCAAACAGGCTCACTTGGGCTAAAGTGATGGCTCAGCGTAAAGACCTCAGCACTCACATAAAACCTGGTCATGGCTGCATGACCCTGTCAGCCCACTGCTGGAGGCAGGAGGAAGAATTGAAAGGATTGCTAGGGTTTGCTGCCACCCAGACTAGCTCAAGCTTTACTGAGAGACCATCTCAGTTGGGTATCCTGACAGTTCAGGGTACCCAACAGCCTCCTCCACACAAATGGGCACAAATGCCCTTTTTTATCTTGTTCATGGAGCCTACAGATGGTTCACACTAGCACACATTACCTGCAAAACTTTAAGTGACTAGCTCTCTAGTACTGTACCATATCAGCAGTTGATGGCTTACACATAGCTTCATGGTACACCTTTCATCAATATTTACACCATAGGATGATCATCTTCTGCCACAGAAAAGACCAGAGGAAGGCACTGGACTTTACTTATATGCCTATAACTGCTTCAGTCTAAATGTAGTCAGAATTCCTGGTCCAAGCTACTGTTCAATTGCTTGGATCTTTACCTAAAGTTTAGTTCCTTACAGCACAATGCAGGGTGTTTTTAGTGGCCACCTTCCTGTGTTCCAGGCAGATACTACATGGCTCCCTGTACATGCTCCTTTTCCACTGGGGAAAGGTTTTTGAGTCTTACAGAAGTGTTCATTTTCTTCATTTTTATAGATGTTTTCCTGAGAATCTCAAATACTGGGAAAATGTCATCTTCTTTCCTATAGTTTCGGGACATGAGTTCTAGGTGCAGCTTATGAGAACAGCTCCTCCCTTGCTCATCTCCCATGCTGTTAAGTTTCCTACACACCCACAGGTAGACACATGGGACAGGGTCTTCCCTCTTCACTCTTAGAAATAATAATGACAGGGAATGATGTTATATAGATTTCATCCCAGCATCCAGGAAGCAGAGGCAAATGGAGCTCTGTGAGTACAAATATACAACGGAGTATACATAATGAATTTTAGGTAAGCCAGGTTGAAAAATTGTTTTCTTTCTCTGATTTTATAATCCATATAATCTTTACGCGATCTGACGGCACCGTGTGGCACACAGCCACTTCCAAAGCAATTCCTTGGTAATCAGACACATGATTTGGTGACTTGCTGGCTCCTTGGAAAAAATTCTGTTTTTATTACCCTATTACATGCTATTTTTACTTGTTTACTATTATAACTGATTCCACAGTGAATGAGCTTCCATCTACATTATGCCATGTATGTGCAAGAGGTTAAATGAGTTCAAGTGGAATTAATTACTTTATGTCAAAGGTCTCTATTTGTTTTCCTTTTATTTAAAATATATTTTTCACATACAGTATATCCTGATTATGTTTTCCCCTTCCTCTGCTGCTCCCAGCTCTCCCCACCTCTTCCCCCAATGAGATCCACACCCTATTTCCCTTTCTTTAGGAAATAAACAAGCTTGTAAGGGATGATAAGAATAATATATAGGCTGGGAGGACTCTCATTCTGAGGAGCAGCACAGCAGGATTGGCACAGTGACCAGCAATCAGAACTCGCGGCCATAAAACACAAGGGATTGTGTTTCACAGGTGAGAGGATACCCCACGGTGGGGGATTCAATCAGCTTTAACTCACCCTGCTAAACCTCGGAAGAGATCCCGGTTCCGCCAGGCGCTTGGTGGCCAGCCCAGAGCTACATGCCAGTGTAATCTGGTCACGGTCCCAGACTGAACTGTGGGCCCACAACACCATAGACTGGATTTCCCAGTCGAGAGATAACCCCACGAAGCAGGAAATAATTGGGACCGACCTCAGGTTATCCAGACAATCCCTGGAAAAGATTCGGGTTCCGCGGGTGCCCCAAGAGCCAGCCCGGACCCAGAGCCGGGACCCAGGCTCCTGCACGGAGCCCTGCCTGCGTGCCTGATTCGCCGCCTCAGATAGAACTGTGGGCACCAGGGCACCAGGGCACCAGGGCACCAGACTGCGTGTCTCTGGCAGGAGGAAACCCCCAGCGGAGGGGGTCAGCAGCTCTAACGCTTAGGACACCCAGCACCAAAACACTGCCTGGACTCACGCAGACTCTAGTGTAGGCAGGAGCACTGTGCTCTGCCGCCATTATTGAGTTCCCCTAGGGCACTGGGACACACAGCTGCATCCTCAGACCTACAAAAGCCAGAGAGCCATTACAGCAGCCCTCAGATACTGTGCCAAGGATCAACCAGTTATCCCTAGCTAGACGGTCAAAACTGTGGGAATCCCTGGTCCTTCAAGAGGGCTGCACCCACAGCGTCTAGACCAGAGCAGTGCCTGCAGCCGCCATCCCAGACAGAGACACACAGCTTCTGGTCCAGAGTGAGGCACCCAGCCTAGAGACCAGAGCAGTGCCCACAGGCGCCAACTCAACCTAGGTTCACATTCTCCAGGACCACAGCGGAGCAATCAACCTCTCCCCAGAGACTTGCTGAGTGCACCTCCCACTTTCCCGGACAGAACTGTGTGCCCCAGGATAACAGACTGAGTTTCCCTGTTGGGAGAAAACCCCACAGCTAGGGAATCAGCAGGTTCTTCAAGAGGACTGTACATGGAAATTTAGTGAGCAGCAGCACACTAAATTTATAACAAGAAACCCAGCAGTGGGGCAGCTGTCTTGAGAAATTCTATGGGTAAGAGGAGATCCCCCTGCCTAACATAGACCACAGCTACTACTCAGGGCTATAAACCTGAGGTGAGCAGTGGCAACTCCTGAGAAACACTGGCCATACAGTGACCATAACCAAAAAGCAGAGAAGGACCCCTTCAGGAAAAATCTTCTTCCGGCCAAGGGGATACTCCCTACCTCAGGATTCCAGGAAGCACAGAAACTAACAGCCAACATCTAAATCATCCCAATGGGTAGAGGTCAGCATAAAAGCTCAACCAACAAAAGACAGAGCAATATGGCATCTCCAGAACCCAGCAGTCCAGGGGTGAACAGCCCTGAACAATGCAGCATAATAGAAAATCAAGAAGATAACCTTACATCTATGTTGATGAAGAGGATAACAGAGGAAACAAATAAAATACGTAAAGAATTAGAGGAAGATAAAGCCAAACAGATCATGGCTATCCGTAAAGAAATGGAGGAAGATAAAGACAAGCAGATTAGGGCCATCCATGAAGAAATACGGGAAGATGCAGCCAAACAGCTTGTGGCCTTCAGAGAAGAAATAATTAAATCACTGAAAGAAATAAAAGAGACAGAGTTGAAGGAACTAAAAGAAAAAGAGGAAAATACAAGCAGACAGGTGAAGGAAGTAAACAAAACAACTCAAGACCTGAAGATAGAACTAGAAAAATTAAAGAAAATACAAATGGAGGAAATAATGGAGAGGAAGAATTTAGGGAAGAAAACAGGAACTACAGAGGTAAGCATAACTAACAGAATACAAGAAATGGAAGAAAGAATCTCAGGTGTAGAAGATACAATGGAAAAAATGATGTATCTGTCAAAGAAAATGTTAAATCCAAAAAATTCCTGACACAGAACGTCCAAGAAATACAAGACAATATGAAAAGACAAAACCTAAGAATAATAGGAATAGAGGAAAAAGAAGACTCCCTTCTCCAAGGCCCAGAAAATATTTTCAACAAAATCATTGAAGAAAATTTCCCCAAGTTAAAGGAGAAGCCAATAAGGATACATGAGGCCTACAGAACACCCAACAAATTTGACCAGAAAAGAAAATCCTCCTGCCACATAATAATCAAAACAGTAAGTATACAGAACAAAGAAAAAATACTAAAAGCTTCAAGGGAAAAAGGCCAAGTAACATATAATGGCAAACCCATTAGAATCACACCTGACTTTTCAAAAGAAACTGTGAAAGCCAGAAGGGCCTGGACAGATATCATGCAGACCCTAAGAGAACACAGATGTCAGCCCAGGCTACTATACCTGCAAAACTCTCAGTCCTCATAGTCGGAGAAAACAAGATATTCAATGACAAAAACAAATTTCAACAATACCTACACACAAATCCAGCATTACAGAAGACACTGGAAGGGAAAATACAACCCAAGAAAATTAGCTTCTGTCAAGAAAACACAGGAAATAATTAACCTTACTACAGCAAAACAAAAAGCAACCAAGCACACAACCTTATGAACACAGCCAACATCAAAATCAAAGGATCTAACAGCCACTGGTCATTAATCTCTCTCAACATCAATGGACTCAACTCTCCAGTAAAAAGACACAGATTAACAGAATGGATACGTAAACAAAACCCAGCAATCTGTTGCATACAAGAAACACACCTAAGGCACAAAGATAGACATTACCTGAGGATAAAAGGTTGGAAGACCACTTTCCAAGCAAATGGACCCAAGAAACAAGCAGTAGTAGCCATTCTAATATCTGATAAAATAGACTTTCAACCAAAATTAACAAAAAGAGATGAGGAAGGACACTTCATACTCATCAAGGGAAAATTCCACCAGGAAGCCATCACAATCCTCAACATCTATGCCCCAAATACAAGAGCACCCACATTTATAAAAGAACCATTGATAAAATAAACCACATATAGATCCCCACACATTAATAGTGGGAGACTTCAACACCCCACTCTCAACAAAGGACAGGTCAACAAAACAGAAATTAAACAAAGAAACAAGATCTCTGACAGAGGTCATGAATCAAATGGACCTCACAGACATTTACAGAACTTTACACCCAAACACAAAAGAATTTACCTTCTTCTCAGCACCTCATGGAACCTTCTCCAAAATAGATCGTATAGTTGGTCACAAAGCAAGCCTCAACAGAGAAAAGAAGACTGAAATAATCCCTTGTATTCTGTCTGATCACCATGGAATAAAGCTGGACTTCAACAACAACAACAGAAATAGCAAAAAGCCTACATACACATGGAAACTGAACAACTTGTTACTAAATGACAGCTGGGTCAGGGAAGAAATAAAGAAAGAAATTAAAGCCTTTCTAGAACTCAATGAAAATGAACACACAACATACCCAAACATGTGGGACACAATGAAAGCAGTGCTAAGAGGAAAGTTCATAGCACTAAGTGCCTTCAAGAAGAAATTCGAGACAGCTCATCAAGCAACTTAATGGCCCACTTAAAAACCCTAGAAAAAGAAGAAGCAGACACACCAAAAAGGAGTAGACAGCTGGTAATAATCAAACTCAGGGCTGAAATCAAGTAATTAGAAACCAATAAAACAATTCAAAGAATCAATGAAACCAAGAGCTGGTTCTTTGAGAAAATCAACAAGATCGACAAACCCTTAGCCACGCTAACTAAAAGGCAGAGAGACACCACCCAAATCAACAAAATCAGAAATGAAAAGGGGGACATAACTACAGACACTGAGGAAATCCAAACAATCATTAGGACTTACTTCAAAAGTCTATACTCAACAAAATTTGAAAACCTAAATGAAATGGACAATTTTCTTGATCGATTTGACTTACCAAAGCTGAATCAGGACCAGGTAAATCAATTAAATAGTCCTATATCCCCCAAAGAAATAGAAGCAGTCATCAAAAGTCTCCCATCCAAAAAAAGCCCAGGACCAGATGGCTTCAGCACAGAATTCTACCAGACCTTCAAAGAAGAGCTAACTCCAATTCTCTTCAAACTATTCCACAAAATAGAAACAGAAGGAATATTACCAAACTCATTCTATGAAGCCACAGTCAACTTGGTGCCTAAACCTCACAAAGACTCAACAAAGAAAGAGAATTTCAGGCCAATCTCCCTTATGAACATTGATGCAAAAATACTTAACAAAATACTTGCAAACCGAATCCAAGAACACATAAAGATATTATCCACTATGACCAAGTAGGCTTCATCCCAGGTATGCAGGGGTGGTTCAATATACGGAAATCCATCAATGTGATCCACCATATTAACAAACTGAAAGAAAAAAACCACAGGATAATCTCCCTAGATGCTGAAAAAGCATTTGACAAAATCCAACATCCATTCATGTTTAAAGTACTGGAGAGATCAGGGATACAAGGCACATATCTAAACATAGTAAAGGCGATTTACAGCAAGCCTATAGCCAACATCAAACTGAACGGATAGAAACTTAAAGCAATCCCACTGAAATCAGGGACAAGACAAGGCTGCCCACTCTCTCCATATCTCTTCAACATAGTGCTGGAAGTCCTTGCTAGAGCAATAAGACAGTTGAAGGAGATCAAGGGGATACAGATGGGAAAGGAAGAAGTCAAATTATCACTATTTGCAGAAGATATGATAGTCTATATGAGTGACCCCCAAAACTCTACCAGGGAACTCCTACAGCTAATAAACACCTTCAGCAAAGTGGCCGGATATAAAATTAACTCAAAAAAAATCAGTAGCACTCCTGTATACAAAAGACAAAAGGGCTGAGAAAGAAATTAGAGAAACAACACCATTCACAATAGCCACAAATGACATAAAGTACCTTGGTGTAACCCTAACCAAGCAAATCAAAGACTTGTATGAAAAAAATTTTAAGTCTCTGAAGAAAGAATTAGAGGAAGATATGAGAAGATGGAAAGATCTCCCATGCTCATGGCTTGGCAGGATTAACATAGTAAAAATGGCCATCTTACCAAAAGCAATCTACAGATTTAATGCAATTCCCATCAAATTGCCAACACAATTCTTTACAAAATTCTCAACTGGAAAGAAAAATTCTCAACTTCGTATGGAATAACAAGAAACCGAGAATTGCTAAAACAATCCTCTACAATAAAAGATCTTCTGGAGGTATCTCCATCCCTGATCTCAAGCTATACTATAGAGCAACAGTTATAAAAACTGCATGGTACTGGCATAGAAACAGAATGGTGGATCAATGGAATCAAACAGAAGCCCCAGAAATAAACCCACACACTTACGGACACCTGATTTTTGACAAAGATTCCAAAACCATACAATGGAAAAAAGATAGCATCTTCAATACATGGTGCTGGTCCAACTGGATGTCTACATGTAGAAAAATGAAAATAGATCCATTCTTATCACCCTACACAAAACTAAAGTCCAAGTGGATCAAAGACCTCAACATAAAACCAGACACATTAAATCGGCTAGAAAAAAAAAGTGGGGAATACCGTAGAACTCATTGGTACAGGAGAAAACTTCCAGAATGGAACACCAACAGCACAGGCTCTAAGAGCAACAATCAATAAATGGGACCTCATGAAATTGAAAAGCTTCTGTAAAGCAAAGGACACTGTCATCAAAACAAAGCGACTGCCTACAGATTGGGAAAGAATCATCACCAACCCTTTATCTGACAGAGGACTCATATCCAATATATATAAAGAACTAAACAAGCTGAAAAGCAATAAACCAAGTAATCCACTTAAAAAATGGGGAACAGAGCTAAACAGAATTCTCTGCAGAGAAATATCGAATGGCAGAGAAGCACTTAAAGAAATGCTCAACCTCATTAGCCATTAGGGAAATGCAAATCAAAACAACCCTGAGATTTCACCTTACACCCATCAGAATGGCCAAGATGAAAAACTCAAGGGACAACACATGCTGGAGAGGTTGTGGAGAAAGGGGAACCCTTCTCCACTGCTGGTGGGAATGTAAACTGGTACAACCACTCTGGAAATCAATCTGGCACTTTCTCAGACAACTAGGAATAGCGCTTCCTCAAGATCCAGCCATACCACTCCTAAGCATATACCCAAAAGAGGCACAAGTACACAAAAAGGACATTTGCTCAACCATGTTTGTAGCAGCTTTATTTGTAATAGCCAGAAGCTGGAAACAACCCAGATGCCCCTCAACGAAAAATGGATGCAGAAACTGTGGTACATCTATACAATGGAGTATTACTCAGCAATGAAAAATAAGGAAATCATGAAATTTGCAGGTAAATGGTGGGACCTGGAAAGGATCATCCTGAGTGAGTTGTCCCAGAAGCAAAAAGACATGCATGGTATATACTCACTCATATAAACATACAATATAGAATAAACCCACTAAAATCTGTACATCTAAACAAACTAAGCAAAAGAGAGGACCCTAACTAAAATGTTCAATCCCCATCCTGAAAGGCAAAGAGGATGGACATCAGAAGAAAAAGAAAACTGGAAACAACCTCGGAACCTGCTACAGAGGGCCTCTGAAAGCCAGAAGAAAACAGGAAAGAACCTTGAACCCTGCCACAGAGGGCCTCTGAAAGCTTCTGCAGTATAGACTGTCAAAGCAGATGCTGAACCTGATGGCCAACTGATGGGCAGAGTGAATGGAATTCTATGTAAGAAGTGGGAAATATAAGAGGTGGAGGGGACGGGAACTCCACAAGGAGAGCATAGAACAAGATAATTTGAACACAGGGAACTTCCCAGAAAATCATACTCCAACCAAGGACTATTCGTGGAGATGACCTGGAACCCCTGCACAGGTGTAGCCCATGGCAGTTCAGTGTCCAAGTGGGTTACATAGTAACGGGAAGAGGGACTGCCTCTGACATAATCTGATTGGCCTGCTCATTGATCACTTCCCCCTGAGGGGGGAGCAGCCTTACCAGGCCACAGTAGAGGACAATGCAGCCACTTTTGATGAGAACTGATAGACTAAGATCAGAAAGAAGAGGAGAACCTCCCCTATCAGTGGACTTGGGGAGTGGCATGCATGCAGAAAGGGGAGGGAGGGTGGGATCGGGAGGGGAGGAGGGAGGGGCTTATGGGGGGATACAAAATTAATAAAGTGTAATTAATAAAAAAACAGTACTACAAAACATTAATATCTTGTCTCCCATGAGATGGTAGAGACATAGATGTAGCTGCTACGACAAAGAACATTCACAATATGCAACATTTTTAATGGCTTTCCACTATGTTATACTGAAAATAATTCAAACTTGCTCTCTTCTGTTTTGTTTTGTTTTTGTTTTTGTTTTTTGTTTTTTTGTTTTGAGATAAGGTTTCTCTGTGTAGCCTTGGCAATTCTGGACCCACTTTGTAGACAAGGCTAGCCTCAAACCCACAGAAATCCACCTGACTCTCCCTCTCAGCATAACGGGAATACAGAAATAAAGCCATTGCACCTGGCTTTATTTCTCTCTCAAAATGATCCAGGGACAAAGATGCCTCTACACGACCTTTTATTGTACAGGATTGTTTTAGTGATTCCTGGTTTCTTGTTAGTCTATATGAAGTTGCGAATTTTTCTTTCAAGGTCTGTAAAGAATTGTGTTGGTAATTTGATGGGAATTGCATTGAATCTGTAAATTGCTTTCGGTAAGATGACCATTTTTACTCTGTTAATCATAATCATGGGACATACAACAAGGACATTTGCTTAACCATGTTCATAGCAGCTAGCAGCTTTGTTTGTAATAGTCAGAAGCTGGAAATAATACAGATGTCCCTCAGTTAAGGAATGGATATAGAAATTGTAGTACATTTTCACAATGGAATACTACTCAGCAATTAAAAAAAAGGAAATCATGAGATTTGCAGGCAAAATAATAATAATAATAATATATAATATAATAAGATGAAACAAAATTAAAACATAAGAATATGACAAAATAAACAAATAGAAATGAAAGAATCCAAGAAAATGCTCAGAAAAAAAAAAAGATAGACAGAGAGAGCCACTCCTTTGCACAGTCAGAAATCCCATAAAAGCATTAAACTTGAAGCCATATTATACAAAGGAACTATAGGCTAAAAAGAGAAAAAAACATTTAAAATATACAAATAAATTAAAATAAAGATAAAAAACAAGATAATATAAAAAAATAATCTCTAACCTTGTCTCAACATTATGAGACAATATAACCTTCAAAGATGCCACTGAATATGTTTTCTGTTATAATCTACTGCTGGGCATGCAGCTTGCCCTTAAGAGTAATTTGCTTCCCTAGTGAAACTCCCTGGAAGGAAACTAAAATTTCATTTGCTAATAATCAGTTGGAGAAAGCTTCAGGAGTAAGGACGAGGGCCACGTGCCCACTTTTCCTTTCAGCTCTATGACCCCATGTGGTGCAGACTGTGCAGGCGGCCTCAGTCTCTGTGAGTTCCTATGCATCAATTCTGTCGATACAGAGGGCTTTGTTTTCTTGATGTCCTTCGTTCCCTCTGGCTCTTTTTTTTTCTTTTTTTTTAAATTTTATTTTTTTCTTATCAGTTACATTTTATTAACTCTGTATCCCAGCCGTGTCCCAATCCCTCATTCCCTCCCAGTCCCTCCCTCCCTCATCTCCACCATGCCCCTTGCCAAGTCCACTGATAGGGGGGACCTCCTCCCCATTCATCTGATCCTGTTTTATCAGGTATCTTCAGGACTGGCTGCAAAGCTCTCCTCTGTGGCCTAACAGGACTGCTCCTCCCTTGGGGGGTGGGGAGGCCAAAGAGCCAGTCATTCAGTTCCTGTTAGAAATAGTCCTTGTTCCCCTCACTATGGGAAACCAATTGGTTACTGAGCTACTGCAGGCTACATCTGAGCAGAGGTTCTAGGTTATATCCATACATGGTCCTTGGTTGCATGTCAGCCTCAGAAAAGACCCTGTGCCCAGATATATTTGGTCCTTGTGGAGCTCCTATCCTTTCCTCATCAGACTAGCTCCCCTTCTTTCTTATGATTCCCTGTACTCTGCCAAAGGTTTGGTCATGAGTCTTTGCTTTGAAAACACTGCTAGTTAGAGTCTTTCAAATGCGCTCAGTAGACTCCTGTCATATGTTCAATGCGCATCCCATCTTTCTTTCTAAACAAGGATTGATAATCTTACCCCATGTCCGCTCTCTTGATTATCTTTTTTAGGTGTATAGATTTAATTATGTTTATCATATCTTATAGGTCTATATAAGTGAGTATATACAGTGTTTGTCTTTCTCCTTCTGGGATATTTCACTCAGGATCATCTTTTCTAGATCCCACCATTTGCCTGCAAATTTCATGATTTCCTCCTTTTTGATTGCTGAGTAGTATTCCATTGTGTAAAAATACCACAATTTCTGTACCCATTCCTCCGTTGATGGACATCTGGGTTGTTTCCAGGTTCTGACTATTACAAATAAAGCTGCTATAAACATGGTTGAGCAAATATCCCTTTTGTGTACTTGAGCAAACTTTGGGTATATACCTAGCAGTGGTATAGCTGGGTCTTGAGGAAGCACGATTCCTAATTGTCTCAGAAAGCACCAGATAGATTTCCAGAGTGGTTGTATCAGTTTACATTCCCACCAGCAGTGGAGGAGGGTTCCCCTTTCTCCACAACCTCTTCAGCATGTGTTGTCCCTTGAGTTTTTCATCTTGGCCATTCTGATGGGTGTAAGGTGATATCTCAGAGTCGTTTTGATTTGCATTTCCCTGATGGCTAATGAGGATGAGCATTTCTTTAAGTGTTTCTCTGCCATTCGATATTCCTCTGTCGAGAATTCTCTGTTTATCTCTGTTCCCCATTTTTTAATTGAATTACTTGGTTTGCTGCTTTTCAGCTTCTTTAGTTCTTTTGACCCTCTGGCTCTTAATCTCTTTCTGCCTCTTCTTCAAAAGAGTTCCTCAAACTCTGAGGGGAGGAATTTGATGGTGTCTTAGTTACAGTTACTATTGCTATTATGAAACACCATGATCAAAAGCAAGTTGGGAGGAAAGGGTTTATTTGGCTTACATTTCTACATCATAGTTTATCAGTGAAGGAAGTCAGTGACAGGGACTCAAACAAGCAGGAACCTGGAGGCCAGAGCTGATGCAGAAGCCTTGTGCATCTTACTGGCTTTCTTCCCATGACTTGCTCAGCCTGCTTTCTTATGGAACCCAGGACTAGCAGCCTATAATGGTCCCACCCACAATGGTCTGGGCCCTACTATGTCAATCCACTAGGTAAGAAAATGCCCTACAGACTTGCCTGCAGCTGGATCTTATGCAGACATTCTTCTCAATTGAGGTTTCCTCCTCTGTGATGACTAGCTTGTGTCAAGTTGACATAAAACTATTTAGCACAGATGAAGACATCACATTTAGGGCTGAGTGTTCCATGGTCTCTCACTTTAGGCATATTGTCTGGCTATGGGTCTCTGCTGTTGTTTCCATCTGTTATAGGAGGAAGTGTCTCTGATGCTGGCTGATCAAGACACTGATCTATGAGTATAGCAGAATGTCATTTTATCACTACATTCTTTTGGTAAAACAGTAATATTTGGTTTCACCCTGGGTAATCTGGTCTTAGGTTCTTGGATACTCAAGCAGTGTTGGATATGGGTGCTATCTTGTGAAGTGGGCTGTCGATCTAATCAGATACTGGTTGGTCACTCTTAACAAGCTTTATGCCATCATTGTACTAGCATATCTTGTAGGTGGAGCACCATTGTTGAGAAAGCATTGGAACTGGGTTGGTGTTTATCATTGGTAACTTGCAAGAAAATTTCCTATATCAAAGACACTAGCAGGTAAGAGTGAAGGCACTGTGTAGGTACCAGCTTGACTTCTTTGTGGTAAATGAATTGTATAGGTGTTGTTATTTTAAGAAATTGGACTTTGGAGAGTAAGCTACAGTGTTGGTAGTAGTCTGGGTTGCTTGAGGATTCCCATGCAGCCATTGAACTTGATAAAAGAGAACATAGTGAAGAGCCTTGAACTCACTGGCACAGGAAAGGCTTTCTGAACAGAACACTACTAGCACAGACAGTAGATCAACAATTAATAATAAATATGAACTCATGAAACCAAAGGCTTCTGCATGTCACAGGACACCATCATTCAACATGTCAGCCTACAGGATGGAAAAACATTAGAGGACTAATAACCAAAATATATAAAGAACTCAAAACAGTCTGTATCAAAAAACCAAATAACCCAATCACAAATGTGTACAGATAATTTTAAACAGAGAATTATTTTTAAAAAAAAACTCTAATGGCTGAGAAACTCTTAAGGAAACGTTTAGCATCCTTAGTAATCAGGGAAGTGCAAATCAAAGCTGCTTTGAGATTTCATTATACACCTTCACAAATGGCTGAGAGCTCAGGCTCTCAGAAAGTGATGTTCAGGAAACACTCATCCATTGCTAGCAGGAGTGCAAACTTATACAGCCACTATGGAAATGGGTGAGGCATTTCTTCAGGCAGATTAATATAGGTCTACCCCAAAATCCAGGAATACCAGTCTCAGACATATACCCAAAGGATGCTTCATCCTATGACAGAGACACTTGCAAAACAATGTTTCTTGCTTATCTATTACCAATATCCAGAAAGAGAAGGTGGAAAGAACTTAGATGATGTCCCTCAATAGAAGAATGGATAAAGAAAATGTGATACATCTGCAAAATGGAATGTTACTCAGCCATTTTTAAAAAATGAAATCTTTAGGTAAATAGATAGAACTAGAAAAAAAATCACCCTGAGTGAGTAACCCAGACTGAGACATAGAAATATGGTATGCATTTATTTATATGTGGGTATTACTGTTAATTCAATGATAACTGAGCTATAATTCTTAGAAACAAAGACCTTCAGTATAGTGTAAGGGCCTGTGGTAGGGGAGAAGAGTAGATAGATATACCTACAAAAGGGAAATAAAATAGCCATGGATGGATATTGGGGACTGAAAAAGGAGGATCAAATGGGGAGAAGGAGGAAAGATGGGTACAAAGGAGGGAATATGGGAAGAAACAAAACAAGGGCCATTAGAGGGGTTCTATAGAAACATAACACCACAAAATCTTCCTAAAATATATACAGATGTGAAGGTAATCTAAATGAAATTCCCAAATAATGGTGAAGACAGAGCCCCAGCTGGATATCTCTTGTCACCAAATGAAGCTTCTAATCTTAGGAATGGGTTAAGTCGAATTCAATTGTCAGCCAAAGGTCTCTATGTGTAATCTGTGATGAATGTTGCCAAGCTGATGTTCCTAGCCTTTGTAAAGGTGTATCGAGATTTATATTCACAGATTCAACAGTTTGGGTGAAGTACTTCTCCATGTTACTATTAAAAGGACATGGCATCTATCTATTGGTCTTTGTGTATTCAGTTGGTAATAAAATATACTTTATTTTACATCATCTCCCAAAGGAGAAATATAAATATTTCAATTGTGAACTATGTGCAATTACAAATATTTTTTATGTGTTAGTATATGTTTTGAATATTAAAGCAATTTTATATGATCTTCAAGAATGTAGCCTGGACACTATGTATTTGGATTTAATTTTGATACTCTTTCCAAGGTAAAGAGTCTATTTAGAAAAAGAATGGAATCTGGATTCTGTAACCAAAGCTATGAAAGTCCTGCACCCAGTGAAGATGTTCAGATTCTTCTTTGCCTGATCATTTATAGATTGTAGATAATCATAAAGAATTTCTCACGATTTTACTTGCTCTTTTTCCTCTGTCTCTCTGTGTCTCTCTATCTATGTCTGTCTGTCTCTTTGTCTCTGTGTCTATTTCTTCTCTCATCCTTATCCTCTTCTCTCTTTTTCTATTTCTCTCTGTATCTCTCTCTGTCTGTCTCTCTGTCTCTGTTTCTCTCTCTCTCTCTCTCTCTCTCTCTCTCTCTCTCTCTCTCTCTCCCTGCCTCTTTCTCTTAGGGGAGGATACAGAGTCAATGGTCTCATTTCAAGGAATTCACAGGACTCATTCTTTGATGAGACTTGAAAAGTTAGTGTTCTTTTCTCCATGCTTTTACTTAGGTCAAGCATCAAAAACATTTACTTATTTTATTTGTGTCCACAAGGGGTTATGAATACAATAAAGAACTTTTCAAATGTATAAGGTAGGCCTCTGGCTTTCCAGAATCTTAGATATCTGTCCAGAAGGTTTGTTTACTAAATACAGTTTCCTCTTTGAGTAAGGAAGATTTTTTATAAGATAACATTTATCTAGAAATTAACAGACAGATTCCAACGGATAAAAACTAATCTTGGCTAAATCTTATCAGGGTTAATAGTATATGATCTGAAATGAACAATTATTCAATGTAAAGGACTTTTTCTTATGTGCTTTTAATGATATTTTATTATATTTAAGTGTTGGAATGCATGGAAAATTAGTTCAGCTAGCCCTTCAACCTAAAAACATCAGATCATTGCAGCCTACCTCCAAGACTGGAAACATTACAAAATAATGTTAACACCTATGTATCAATCCCTACATTTTGTGTACATCATAAAAGTGGATAAAATGACTGCAATATTTTCTGTGTTAGCTCAGATGAACAATGATAGTCATTGCCCTTCAGTGGGATTTTTTAAGCTTATTTTTTATATTAATTACAGTTTATTCACTTTGTATCCCAGCTGTAGGTCCCTCTCTCATTCCCTCCCAACCTCACCCTCCCTCCCTCATCTCCTCCCATGCCCCTCTTCAAGTCCACTGATAGGGTAGGTCCTCCTCCCCTTCCATCTACCCTAGCTTATCAGGTCTCATCAGGACTGGCTGCAAGGCATATATCCAAAGTATGCTCAAGTACACAATAAGGACATTTGTTCAACCATGTTCATAGCAGCTTTATTCATAATAGCCAGAACCTGGAAACAACCCAGATGTCCCTCAATGGAGGAATGGATATAGAAATTGTGGTACATTTATACAACGGAATACTACTCAGCAATTAAAAACAAGGAAATCATAAAATTTGCAGGCAAATGGTAGGATCTAGAAAAGATCACCCTGAGTGAGTTATCCCAGAAGCAGAAAGACACACATGCTATATACTCACTTATAAGTGGATACTATACCTATAAAATAGAATAAACATACTAAAATCTGTACACCTAAAGAAGCTAAGCAAGAAGAAGGACCCTGGGTAAGATGATCAATCCTCACTTAGAAGGACAAACAGGATAGATATTGGAAGAAGGAGAAAACAGGAAACAGGACAGGAGCCTACCACAGAGAGCCTCTGAAAGACTCTACTCAGCAGTGTATCAAAGCAGATGCTGAGACTCATAACAAAACTTTGGGCAAAGTGCAGGGAATCTTAGGAAAGAAGGGAGAATTACTAAGACCTGGAGAGGACAAGAGCTCCACAAGAACAACAACAGAACCAAAATATCTGGGCACAGGGATCTTTTCTGAGACTGATACTCCAACCAAGGTCCATTCATGTATATAACCTAGAATCCCTGCTCAGATGTAGCCCATGGCAAGTCAATATCCAAGTGGGTACCCTAGTAAGGGGAACAGGGGCTGTCTCTGACATGAACTCAATGGCCGGCTCTTTGACCACCTCCCCCTGAGTGGGGAGTTCTATATTGAGCATATAATTTATGTCCAATAATACGTTCCCTTGAACTGCTTAAAGTAAAAGAAAGACTCCTTTCTCTCTCCCCATGAAAAATACAGGACCAGGGACTGATAATGCTAACTTAGGCATTTTAATGTATTTAAGAATTACTCTTTCTAAGTGATGGAAATAAATGAGTTTCCTGATTCTATTTATTGGTGACTAAGAGTTCCATCAAAAGTATACCAAGGAGAGGGTAATTTACTACATGTTTGACCCAAACCTCTACTGCCTTCAAGGTTCTTCTCCAGATAGAACAACACTACTGGTGCTCCTTCGTAGACTGTCTTCTGTTAACCCTGCCCCTAAAGTCCTTCAGGTGGCTATTGCATTGCACAGCATTTCAGGGCAACAATAATGACTTGGAAACTGGCAGTAAACAAAAAAGGGAAAATTTGTTGTATGAACTTGAAATTTTGGATACAATTAGTACAAGTTACAAATATGTAAGGAAATGTAAAAAGGAGTGAAAACTTGTATTTATCTCGTATATAAACACTAAATATGTTTAGAACATAATCTGATATAACAGGCATGGCTTGTTTGTGTATGTGTGTGTATATGTATCTGTGTGCTTGCAGCTGTGGTGAGTGCACATATGTGAATACACATGTGAAGGCCAGATGTTGACCTCCAGTGTTGTCCACTACAATTTTCTACCTTATCTTTTTTGAGGGTCTCTCTCTGAATCCAGAGATCACTGACTGGCTAGACTGGACAACCAACAAGCTCTAGGCATCCTCCTGTTTGCCCCACCCATCCCCATTTTGCTAGACTTACAGATGTATATGACCAGAGCAGGCTTCTACTTGGGTTCTGGGGATCAAGTTCAGACCTCATTCTTGTATGGCAGGCATAGGTCATAACCCCATCCCTCTTCACCACCCGGCCCAATCCTTGCTCCCCCTCCATTATTCATCAGAAAAGAGGAGCACCCCCTTCTCATCCACCCCAGTACATCAAGTCTTATCAGGGCTGAGTGTGTCCTCTTCCTCTGTGGCCTGGCAAGGCAGTGTTTCCGGGGGAAGTAATCGAAAAGCTAGCAAGAGAGTCCATGTCAGAAAAAGCCCCTACTCCCCTTACTATGGACCCACATGAGGCCTGAGCTGCCCACCAGTTACATCACACCCCATGGGAGTGAAACAACCTCTAACACTGTTAATGGTACTCTTGGTGGTTCCCTCTGGTGATTGTCCATTTGTATAAAATGTCTAATAGACTCATCAGGGGAAGACAAGGAAGAACTATAAACTTGCTTGCTCTCTGTGACCTGTAGACAGAATGCAGTGGTTAGTTACTGAGTTTCAGAGGAATGCCACAGCTGGTGATTGGTCAGTGATCAGGTTGCACATTTGGTATTTGTACAGGCGGAGCAGGCTTAAGAGCAAAGAGGCAGAGCACGCTGTGTACAGCAGTCATCTAATCCACAACAAAATGGTAGCAAACGATCCTCAGTAACCTGTGTTGACTGAAGCTTATATATGTTGGCATATATATATATATATATATATATATATATATATATATATATATATAGTACAAGCACAGTATGTCTTGGTATATAAGTAAAAAACGTGAATGCATTATTGATAAGAACTGGCATTTGGAAAGAATTACACAGCTCCCTTTTCTAGATATAGTTTAAAAATGGGAAAGAACCATCAACCAAATAGTAGGATCACATAAAAGATTATTCCTGTGACCATAATATTACCATGTAATACCACACAAAGCTTTTTAAGCCAGGCATTTTTCTAAGAACTTTCCAAGTATTATCTGTTTAATCACCTTAACCTTCATATAGCCATTTCCTCCTTCTTAAAGATGAAGATAGATCTCTTGACCAAGTGACACTGCATGTAAACTCCACTGCAAGATTTGAAAACAGAGAGCACAGGTTTGGAAGACATGTGGCCAGCCAGCTATTGCAAGCTGCTGCCTTGTCTCCTTGGCCTGCCTTGCTCTTCTGTAAAGTGACACATTACCAGATTATTGCTTCTCTAAGTAGACCTAGGTTTGCCTCCCTTATTACTGCTTATGACTACAGATTTAAAAATCAACACACATTGCTGACCTTTGGTACCTCAGAGATTAGTATGGCTCCATAGAGCTCAAGAGAGAGTTTGTTCAGAGTGACTGTGATTGCAAAGGGTTAGAGTAAACCTTTCTGATGGTCTGGTAAGTGGGTTTGGGGACTCAGAAGGTTGGGGTTCTCAGCACAAACTTCATAAAGGAGGCAAAACAACAGTAACCCAAAGGCTGAGATAGTTATGGTCTCACTCTCATGGACATTATGAAGCTAACCCTCAAACCTGCCTATTGAAACTTGAAAGGCACAAATTTGATTTCGGCCTCACAAAAATGCACTCCTCTGACCACTGACCTGAAAATCATAAAAGTAAATCTCAATGTCCCTGATAAACACATTAATAGAAGAAACAACCATTAAATAGAATCAATTAACAGGACATATCCTTCCCCCCCTTTTATTTCCTGTTAAAAATCTGTTTGGAGAATACCAGCAATCAAATAACTTAATCTGAGTCCTTGGAATTGCAGCTAAAGATTAAAATGGTTGTTTATTTTTAAATCTCCTTGTGTTTCATTGCCACTTCCTGAATGTCAGCTTGGTGCCTAGCAACAGCCAGCCCTCTGATTTTCACTGCTATCCTCTTCTCTCTCAGACAAAGAAAAAGAAAACATCAAAGGTTATGGGGGCTGTTACTAGAAATAACTTATTTCATAAAGCAACATGAAAGACCTAGAAGCAGCCATTCATGAATATAAAGGGGTGTGCAGACCTTGTCCACTCTTCCTCCCATCTTCCCACTTTCTGAATCTGCTTCTAGCAGCTGATGAGAAGAGCTTTAAATTCTATGCAACTGATCTTGGTTCCCAAATGCCTACTTTTAAAGAGATGGTGAAAAGAGTGAAACCAACACTGAAGAAAAATTAACCCAATCCAGCAAAATGGTATGATGTAATTGTCATCCTGACCAAAACTAGAATTACAGGGAAGAGAGTCTCTGAACATGCCTGTGGGGATTACTTAATTGCATTAGTTGAGGTGGGAAGTCCTACCCTGTGCACCATTCCCAGGCTGGACCTTGACTGTGTAAGTAGAGCAGGGAGCTGGGCACCAGCATGTATTCATTGTTCTCCTCTTTTGGCTGTGGATAACATGTGACCAGCTGGGATATGCCCAGCTTCCTCAAATTTTTGCTGCCTTGAGTTCTTTGCAATGGCAGACTGAACCCTGTACTCTGAGCTGAAAACGCACCCTTTCTTCCTTAAGTTGCTTTTGTCAGAGTGTTTTATCACAGCAACAGAAGAACACAAGACAAGTGTTAAAAGTGTGGGAACTAAAGTCAAGATAGATATGTGTCCTCTGTAGATAAATCACCAATGTTAACACCCTTTCCATTAGAATAAGAGAACTGAGTTAATGATCTTTATATTTATATTGTGTTTAGGATGTGAATAGGTAACGTGCCCAACCTGAGACCCATCCCATGGGAGAGAGCTCACCCCTGGCACTATTAACCATACTCTGCTATGCTCGCAGACAGGAGCCTAGCATAGCTATCCTCTGAGAGGTTCCACACAGCAACAGTTTGAAACAGATGCTGGTACAGCCTTGTGGGAGAGTTGGAGGAAGGATAGAAGGATCTGGAGGGGACAGGAACTCCACAAGAAAAACAACAGAGTCAAATAATCTGGGCCCAGGGGCACTTAAGGAGACTGAAGCACCGACCAAGGACCATGCATGGACTGGACCAAGGCCCCCTACACATATGTAGCTGATAGGCAGCTTGGTCTTCATGTGGGTTCCACAGTAGGGGGGAGCAGAGGCTGTCTCTGACATGGACTCTGTTGATTGCTTTTCAGTCATGACCCCCAGGCTGGGTTGCCTTGCCTGGCCTCCAGTGGAAGGGGATGTGCTTAGTCTTGATATGACTTAATGTGCTGGAGTGGGTTGGTGAAAGGCAGGGGGGGAGCATCTTTTCTGAGGAGTAGGGGAAGGGGCAGTGGGAACAGGGAGGGAGGGGAAACCAGAAGGAGAGGAGTGAGGGGCATAAGATCAGGATGTAAAATGAATAGGAAAAAAAAGAATGTAAATAGTACTTAAATCTAAGACATTCCATATTGGGAATTTTAGGGTTACCTCCTTCTCCTTCTCTTCCTTCTCCTCCTCCTCCCCTTCTTTCTCCTTCTTCTTGTTGTGATCTAGGCTAAAGTTCCACCTTATCCACCTCATAGAGTTGCTCCATGTCATTCTGACACAGTTGTTTCTCCTCAATTCACCTATATCACTTACCCCATTTAATTTTCTTGGTAGCACTGAACACAATTTGTAATTTTCTGGTTTTCTCAATTTTATATTATCTTCTGCTTTGACCACAGGAAAGCACAAGCTACATGAAGGCAGGAATCTTTACTTTCTTGGTCACTCATGTATACCCGAAATAGTGCCTTGCACGTGTGAGCACTCAATAGTTATTTTGAGAGTAAATACAGTATGATATGTCATTTTGATACATCATCAATGCTCATGCATAGTGTTTGGCTTTCAGTAGTTGTGTGATAGTGTGTGTGTGTGTGTGTGTGTGTGTGTGCGCGCGCGTGCATGCACGCGCTGTTTCTTTTTTGTAGTACTGGGGAATGAAAACATGGCATGTTAAATATTCTACCACTGAGCTAACTCCAAGTGAAGCTGTTATGTTTTTCATGTAAGTGAATAAGTAAACCTGATCACCTTTTTAATAGAAGTGTTGATGTGAATTTATTATTGGCCACAATTCTTTCCAATTACTTTTGTAGTAATTTCTATAAACTTGGCCCCTATAGCATAGTTTTACTTTGTAGTTCACCATCAGGGACCCTATAGGCTCCTATTGGTTGCTAAGGTATGGACAGAAACGCATTCTTTTCAGATTATAGGAGTACCTGTACCTTTGCTTTCTTCAACTTCCCACAGTCCTTGGATTATGAGAGCATCAATCTCTAAAATAATATTGTCTAGTCAGATCTCCATGTAGCATCTCCCTGTACATTAACTCTCCTCCCTCCTATCTACTCTACTTCTCAAGATTCCTATAATTAATAACTTCAGTTGCACCCAGATAACCCAGAATTTCACTATTGCATGGGCGTTTGCCTAACATTTGCAAGGTACTGTTTGGATATAATGAAACAGATTCACATGTGCTGACAGAGGCGATTGACCTAGTTAGAGGTAATTATTCTGCTTACTGTAGTCTCACCTGATATGATTCCAGGAACAAATTACACTTGTGTGGGACAGTGCTATGGAAACTTCACCTCTGACCTTTCAATCCTGAACTATGTGATCATATTCTAGAAAATAATTCCCATACATAATCTTCTCTGTCATTTTCTCATCTCAGAACCATGGTCTGAGTGTAGGAACAACACAATTTTGCATCAGCTGAGCCATGAGTTTATACTAATACCTCCTTTGTGCATACAACTAACCTGCAATCAAGCAGATGTTGATATCTCTGGACAGGCTAAAATCCATTTCAGTTGTCAGTAGAAGATAATTATAATCAGAGAAAAATACATTCCTCTCCCATCAGCAGAATTAGTGTATCTTATAAGAAGATAAAATTCAGTGGGAGTCAAGCAAATTACATCATTATTAGAAGGATTTGTAAGACAACAAGGGCAGCCAAGGAGAAGCTGTATTATGGATTCCAAAAGCTACATTTACCTCAGATAATTCTCTTCATTTTCTAAGGCTAAATCAGCCTGTACAATTAAACAAACCCAGGGGCCTATCACATTAACTTGCTGTCCATATATCCTATCTGCCTGGGCACTGCTAGTGTTTCTGGCATTAGTTGTGAAGGCATTCCTGTTGTATTTGCACAGCATGTGGCAGTGTTCCTAGCAGGCTGCTGATTGCTGTCAATGAATAATGCCTTCCAAGCTCCTAACCCTGTGTGTTTACGTCTAATAACTAAATAAGCAACAAAATCCTCTGTTCTCTCTTTAAGATTACAACAGAGTCGTAAATAAGCCACAGGCAGCAGGATTCAGTTGGTACTGTTAACTATGACTGCAAAACCTACAGATTCCCACAGTTCCCTGGAACATCATAAACAATGCTCATTAATAATATTGTTAAAGTGATCAGCCTTAAACAGAAACATGCAAATTCTCTAAAATCTCATTTATTTTAAATTGAATCATTTGACATATGCATCATTTCTTGCCTGTGATTCTATGTGTGAGGAGTTAACCTCCCAGAGGAGTGGAAACACCTCCACTGATTGCCCTTCTCTCTAAATTATCAAGAACTTCACTGGGAGGCATCATCTATTGTGGTGGATGCTGGACTTTTCTCATGTGCATCTTTTAGGGAGCTTCAGAAAAGGCCAGGTGACCCCAAGCTTACATTTTACAGCCCTGTGAAACACTCTTTCAAGGTTCCCCTCTACTCTATTTCCCAGAGGCCATGTAAAAACACTCAGCCAAAATTCTCAGGAAAGTAGGTGTTCCTTAAGCTTTTAAAAGGAGGTCATTCTTAGTAACTACTGGCTAGTTTAACACCGTCTAGTGAATACCTTTAAAACTCATGCAAGTATTAACCTCCTTTCCAGTGACTTACAACTTTTCAAGACAATATAAACAATTGAGAGAAACACTAAAAGAAGATGGCAGTACAAGAGTCCTGACCAGAGCAGTCCCATGTGATGATTGTAGTGAGGAAGGCATCTGCCACTGAAAGGGATGGGGAAGACCCTTATTTATTGGGATGGAAAAGACTCTTATTCCTCTGGGCTTAGCTAATCCCCAGCATCCCACCCAGACATAGCAGTTTCCTAGGTCTGTCAAGATAATGACCACAATTCAGGAGCTTTAGACCAGGTTAATCTGTCATAGCATAGGAGGCCAAAAGTGTTGGCAGGGCTGAACTATGGCAGGGTTCTTTAGGTTGAGGCACTATTACTACACTTCTGCCTTGGTCTTTACATGGCTTTCTTCCTGTGGATCTGAATCAATCCGAATCACATCTTGCCCTCTCCTCTACCTCCTCCTCATCTTTGTCCTCACTCTTGCTGTCTCTCCTCTTTCTGCACATGTCTGTACAAGTGCTTCTATATATGTGTGCAAAAGCCATATCAGATGTCAGCTTCAAAGTCGATCACTTTCCACCTAATTTTTAAAGATTAACATTTATTATTGTTATTGTGGCTGTGTTATGTGCTTTTGTAGACCCATTCATGTGCTCAGGGGTGCATGTGTCACCAAACAAACAAACAAACAAACAAAAAAGTGTGCACATCAAAACACAACTGTGAAGTTGGATCTGTGCTTCCACTTTCACAAAGGGCCCGGGGAATGAACTCTGGCCCTCCAGGTTGTGTGACAAGCTCTTTATTGACTAAATCATCTCACCAGCCCTCCTGCTCTTTTTGCATAGAGACATCAGCTCCACGATTTTATCATGGAGATGCTTTATCTACTACTCCTGTAAAATTTCAGCTGTGAAATGACACTAGGTTACTGGGAGAAGCTGCTATCCACCAGCCAGGCTTTCTCCCAGCAGGAATCCAGTGAGTCTGGCTTCATTATGGCTCTCTTCCTCTAGAAAGTGCCTTGTCTATCTGTCGGTCCATCCATCCATCCATCCATCCATCTATCCATCCATCCATCTCTCAAAGGATCTATCTATCTATCTATCTATCTATCTATCTATCTATCTATCTATC
>NW_026590654.1:2360463-2367118 GCF_907164565.1 Psammomys obesus | reverse complement strand
ATCTATCTATCTATCTATCTATCTATCTATCTATCTATCTATCTATCTCTGAGGCTCTCCCGCCTTCAATAGAGGGAGAGTCTGAAAAAGTCCATAAAAGTAGGAAAACTTGTTTTTTGTTTGCTTAGAACACACTTTTATTTTTGACTAGAGAAATAATGTAAGATTTTTAAAAAGGACATCGGAATACTAAAGACATAAAACAATCCTACTTAGTTTCTCCTCCCAGAGGAGGAGGAGAAACTGTTTGGATGAGTTATTCAATAGCCTTTTGATATGGAACACATAATCAACCTTTCATAAGCAATTAGGACAAAACTGCATATTGCTTCCTCACCCCCTGGATCTCTGGTTCACAGAACAGAATAAGCTCACAAGCATAATTATCTGACCTCACACCTATGAAAACAGCACCAGAATCACTAAGTCTCTGTAGCTTGCTGTTTTCTCATTTGTTCTCCTAATCCTTTACTCAGGCCACTCACGAAAGACTCTCTAGAACACAATGGTAATGGCTGCATGTTATTTCACATTATGTGTCTCAGTGATTAATGGAGGTAATGCTGTATTATAGATATATCAGGTTATTTCAATAAAACACTAACAAAATCATGTATAATTTTAGTCACAAATCCACTTGAATCACTCTGATGATTACATTAAAGTGTGCTTCTTAATCAAAAGACTCATGCTGTATTCTTATTGAGATACATATGTAAGCCCTAAAAATCTTTTAACAGCTTTCAATGTTACTATCTGTTCTTATCATTCTCTTCAAACACTGTGAATTAATCATCTCAGCTCTGACTAATTTGAAAAGCATACAGTATTGTCTTATTGCATTGTAATCTTTCTATCTTTGATTACTAGTTGGGTTAGAGATTCTTTTGTACATTGATAGATTAGTATCTTTCTTCTTCTGTAATTGAGCCCTGAAATTAGTTTATTTTTTCCCCTAGTAGAATTTTCCCTTAGTACTTTTAATTTAATAATTTATTTAGCTGATTTATATTGAATATTTATAATGTGCCAGACAGTTGGCTTGAGTGAGAGAAAAGAAGACTGAACAGATAGGATTGGTGTAAAATTACATTTGTTTCCTTGTTAATTCACACAATCTTTTTATGTATTGAGATCATTCACTACTTGATAAATCAGCAACATTTATTTTAATTTGCCATTTTCAAAGTTTGGGGTATGACTGTTTTTTAACAGACATTTAGGAAAAAAAAATCTTTTTTTTTTTTAAAGAAGGGAAAGGAAAAATGTTATGCTAAATGAAAACTTCCTCATTCTTTTGCCAGTATGTTTTCCCTTCTCAAATAAAATTTCTGTTTTAATATTTGTTTTGTTGTATATCACAAGGTTTAAAATTTTACTTTTTTAATCATAATTATTCTAGTGATGAGTATTAATGATCTGTCATATTTCCAGTGTTCAGTGATAAAACTGATAAGTCAGATTTATCAGCTATCAACATTGTAGCTTTCTATACTGTCCTCTTTAGGTTTAACTGTCAGTTTCACACAGCCTACAGTGATCTAAGAGAGAGCTTCAGTTTGGAAATGCACAGATTAAATTGGTCAGTGAGCATGTCTGCAGAGGAATTCCCTTGATGTTTTTTTAAAGGTTTATTTATTACTTATATAGTATTCTGCCTGCATTTATGCCAGATCTCATTAGAGATGGTTATAAGCCACACATGTGGTTGCTTGGACTTGAACTCAGGACCTTTGGAAGAACAGCCAGTGTTC
This sequence comes from Psammomys obesus, assembly GCF_907164565.1. Classification (NCBI taxonomy): domain Eukaryota; kingdom Metazoa; phylum Chordata; class Mammalia; order Rodentia; family Muridae; genus Psammomys; species Psammomys obesus. Next base: position 2,365,364 of record NW_026590654.1, on the reverse strand, counting down.
TTAACCTCTGAGCCATCTCTCCAGCCCCACCTTGATTGTTAATGTAAGAGAGCCTGGGCCATTGTGAGCACCACCATTTCATGGGCAGGTGGTTCTGGGTTGTTAAGAAAGTTAGCTAAGCAAGAAGCTACAGATGAGCCAGCTAGCAAGCAGCATGGCTCCTGCCACACTTCTTGTCTATGCAGAACCTTGGCTGGCAGCATTGCCATGTGGAATAGCAAGAAGGCCTGACTTGAGTTCCTTCCTTGACTTCAGTGATGGAGCATGACCTGAAGTTGTAAGCCAAGATGAACCTTTCTTCCCATGAGTCGCTCTTGAGTCATGGTATTCGTGACAGCAGCAGAGATGAGACTAACATACCATTTTTGTGCTGTGTATTCCTGCCTCTGCATTACACACTTTCTGGAAAGTTTTTCTTCTATCTTTTAATATACAACACAGCAAATTTTAGTTCATTTGTCAACTGGTCCTCCCATCTCTGTGTGTGTTTTAATAACTTCACGTTTCTTTTTTTAAATTTTTTATTATTAGTTACATTTTATTAACTCTGTATCCCATTCCCTCATTCCCTCTCAATCCTACTCTCCCTCCTTCATCTCCTCCCTGTCCTTTCCAAGTCCACTGATAGGGGAGGGCCTGCTCCCCTTTCATCTGACCCTGTTAACTTCACATTTCTGATTCAGGCTCACAATTCCCACTGGCATTTTAACTGCAATTGCAAAAAAATTCCTTCAGATGGTAAATATGGATTTCTCTTATTTCTGTTCGTAGTTCATAGATAATGGTTCCTGATTATACATTAAGCCACATCTGTACACATGCCTGAAACTAATGTCCCCTTCTTACAGAACCAAACAAGTGGACCTGTCAGTCTGAACCATCTATTAGAATCTCTGTCTCACTTGCCTGGAAAAATATGATCAAAAAGAAAGTTTTATAGCAGTTCAGAAAGAGAAAAAAGGAAAGAAAAATGAACTTTCACATCTAAATGTCATTTTCAAATAACCAGTGTATAAAAATGGAGGTAAAAATATCCATCTAGATACTTCTTTTTATTGATAAAAATGGTGCATATAAGTTATATATTTGATTGAAAATGCAAAATAATTGGGAAGTTTTATGATTCTATTAAAAGGTTTAGTGGCTATTGGGTCCAATATAACATTGTTCTAGAGACAATTAAAAATATAATTTCTAACATTTTGTTAAGAAATATTAGATGTATGGGTTTCAGATAAGCACCTCCTATAGTGTTTTATTAAGAAATTCTAAATGAGCTATTATCCTTCCTGAATATTCTACCTGACTCACATTGTTTTTGTCTTTAGATGATGAGCTTGCAGGATTTTCACCTACTTTCAATCATTTACTTTGTAAAACAGTTTACACAGTTCTCGAGATGGCTCAGAGAATATCTGCAGATAAGGGCTATCTTCACTACCTGTGAACCTTGATAAAAAATTAAAACTGAATACTTTGTTTTTCAGCTACAAGTTACAAAAAGTTTGTACAGGACTTCTCAGGGCATTCCAAATAATATAACTGACAGAAATCCATGGATTCATCAAGTGCTTGCCTGTGTCTCCCCTGACACTCCAAGATAGGTAAATTTCTTACAGAGATGTGCAATGAAACTATGTATATATCAGTGGTTCTCACTTCCTAATGCTATGACCTTCAACACAGTATGGTTTACAGTTAGTGTGACCCCCAACCATAAGATTATTTCAATGGTGCTGGTCCAACTGGATGTCTGCATGTAGAAAAATGCAAATAGATCCATACTTATCACCCTGCACAAAACTAAAGTCCAAGTGGATCAAAGACCTCAACATAAAACCAGACACATTAAATCGGTTAGAAGAAAAAGTGGGGAAGACCCTAGGACTCATTGGTACAGGAGACAACTTCCTGAACAGAACACCAACAGCACAGGCTCTAAGAGCAACAATCAATAAACGGGACCTTATGAAACTAAAAAGCTTCTATAAAGCAAAGAATACTGTCATTAAAACAAAGCGACTGCCTACAGATTGGGAAAGAATCATCACCAACCCTTTATCTGACAGAGGACTCATATCCAGTATATATAAAGAACTAAAGAAGTTGAAAAGCAACAAATCAAGTAATCCAATTAAAAAATGGGGAACAGAGCTAAACAGAGAATTCTCTGTAGAGGAATATCGAATGGCAGAGAAACACTTAAAGAAATGCTCAACGTCATTAGCCATCAGGGAAATGCAAATCAAAACAACCCTGAGATTTCACCTTACACCTATCAGAATGGCCAAGATCAAAACCTCATGCTGGAGAGGTTGTGGAGAAAGGGGAACCCTTCTCCACAGCTGGTGGGAATGTAAACTGGTACAACCCCTCTGGAAATCAATCTGGTGCTTTCTCAGACAGCCACGAATAGCGCTTCCTCAAGATCCAGCCATACCACTCCTAGGCATATACCCAAAAGAGGCTCAAGTACACAAAAAGGACATTTGCTCAACCATGTTTGTAGCTGCTTTATTTGTAATAGCCAGAAGCTGGAAACAGCCCAGATGCCCCTCAACTGAAGAATGGATACAGAAATTGTGGTACATCTACACAATGGAATATTACTCAGCAATAAAAAACAAGGAAATCATGAAATTTGTAGGTAAATGGTGGGACCTGGAAAGGATCATCCTGAGTGAGCTATCACAGAAGCAGAATGACACACATGGTATATACTCACTCATATAGACATGTAATATAGGATAAACCTACTAAAATCTGTACATCTAAAGAAACTAATCAAGAGGGAGGACTCTTGCTATAATGCTCAGTCCCCACTCCAAAAGGCAAAGAGGATGGACACCAGAAGAAGAAGAAAAAAGGAAACAAGTTAAGAGTCTCCCACAGAAAGGCTCTGAAAGGCTCTGCCCTGCAGACTATCAAAGCAGACGCTGAGACTTATGGCCAAACTTTGGGCAGAATGCAGGGAATCTTATGAAAGAAGTGGGAAATAATAATTAGATCTGGAGAAGACAGGAGGTCCACAAGGAGAGCAACAGAACCAAAAAATTTGAGCACAGGGGTCTTTCCTGAGACTCAGACTCCAACCAAGTACCATGCATGGAGATAACCTGGAACCCCTGCACAGATGTAGCCCATGGCAGTTCAGTGTCCAAGTGGGTTCCATAGTAATGGGAACAGGGACTGTCTCTGACATGAACTGATTGGCTTGCTCTTTGATCACCGGCCCCTGAGGGGGGAGCAATCTTACCAGGCCACAGAGGAAGACAATGCAGCCACTCCTGATGAGACCTAACAGACTAGGATCAGAAGGAAGAAAAAGAAACCCTCCCCTACCAGTGGACTTGGGGAGGGGAGTGTGTGGAGAAGGGGGAGGGAGGGAGGGATTGGGAGGGGAGGAGGGAGGGAACTAGAGGGGATATACAAAGTAAATAAAGTATAATTAAAAATAAAAAAAATATTTCAATGCTATTTCATAACTGTAACTTTGCCACTGTTATGACTCTTAATATAATATATGCTAGTCTTACATGTTTTCTTTTTTTTTCCAGCCATCCCCCTACCTCCTCCTCTCCAGTCCTAACCCAAAGAACTGTGGCTAACACAACTCTGTAACTTCAGGGAAAACTAAATCAGCTAATTTCAGTGGAAAAATAAAATAGTGTTCAATTTTGCCATTCAGAATCAGATGAAGGGCTGAGACTAGACTGAGGGTTAAGAGTGCTGCCTCACCACATCAACAGGCAAACAATAAACAAGCCTTTTTATACATGATGTCGATATCTTTGGAAACACTTGTCTCTGAAGTCTCCCTTTAAAATGGGTAGTTTCTCAGTCTCAGGAATGGGGCTGGAAAATGGATACCAAAATCTGGGAATCACTAGGCCTTTCCTGTGGTTCTTGGGACTTATATGTGTCTCTGACTTGATGTGGAGGCCCTTAGCAAATAGCATAACTTGAAAGATGTGTATAGTTGCTAAACATCGGCATCACAAAATCAGAATGCTGAGGTCAGAAACTGCTTCCACCTAGTAGAGATACCCCAGCATGCAGCAAACAGCATTGGTTAAGGGGCCTTATTTCCAGGCAGGTCCTCCTTAACATCTTATTTTCAAAGCTTTTGGAATGTACTAACTTTTTCTTCTCATTTTCAAGTGGCAATTGAATAGTAACAGGTTATAATTTAATTTATATGTAAATGAAATTATTTTTTCATTTTTATTACAGTTGAAAATGAAAAAAAGATCTCTAGGTCTGGATTATTAGAAGCAAAAAGACTGAGTAGAATGATTCTTCTTTCCCCGACCAAAGACAGCATTCTAAATTATATTTATATTTCCTAATTTAATGGCATGATCAGACTGTGACATTATCTACAAATGTCAAAAGTTTTCCTCCTCAGCAAAATTTTAGTCAATTTTCTTTCTCATTAAAAGCATACGAATTCTTTAGCTCACATTCTCTTTTATTCAGGCCCTGTGTTCATAGCCTAAAATCGTGTTTTTTCCTCAGCCATTTCGGGAGGTTCTTGATCCTTTAGAAGACCATTAGTAAATGGGTGCAGCCTTTAGCTGCACTTGATGTAAGCACTTGCCTTTTTTTTTTTTTTTTTTGGTTTGTTTTGCTTATTTTTTATTAAGTAATTAATTTATTCACTTTACAACATGATAGTAGTCTCCACCCTCTTCTCCTGGTCACACCCTCCCTCCTCTTCACCATCCTCCTGCCCCTATTCCTCAGAAAAGGGAAGGCCCCACCTACTTACTCTAACAAATCAAATCACATCAGGACTGAGAGCATCTTCTTCCCTCTGAGGCCTGGCTTGGCAGCCCTGCAAGGAGGGAGTAATAAAAAAAAAAAAAAAAAAAAAAAAAAAAAAAAAAAAAAAAAAAAAA
>NW_026590654.1:2344153-2360363 GCF_907164565.1 Psammomys obesus | reverse complement strand
AAAAAAAAAAAAAAAAAAAAAAAAAAAAAAAAAAAAAAAAAAAACAAGCAACAGAATCCATGTCAGAGGCAGCTCCTACTTTGCTCCCCTTACTCGGAAACCTGCATGATGGCTGAGCTACCCATTGGCTACATCTGTGTAGGGGGCTTAGATTCAGTCTATGCTTGACCCTTGGTTGGTGCTTTAATCTGTGCAGACCCTCTCTGCACCCTGGTTAGTTGGCTCTGTTGGTCTTGTGGAGCTCCTGTTACCTGTAGGTCCTTCTATCCTCCCCTCCACTTTTCCATAAGACTCCCTATGCTTTGCCCTATGTTTGGCTGCGAGTCTCAGCATCTGTTTAAATCTGTTGCTGGGTGGAGCCTCTCAGAGGACAGCTATGCTAGGCTCCTGTCTGTGAGCACAGCAGAATATCATTAATAGTGTCAGGGATCTCATTCAGAAGGAGAAATAGAATAGACAGCAGAAGTGATTGAAGAGAGGGAACAAGGTAGGAGAGGGAGTGCAGTGAGAAATGAGGTTGGATACCAGACCTGAGGAGGGCAGGGGTGGAAGGACAGAGGACCTACAGAGAGAAGAGAAATATCATGGGCAGAGGCATCTCTGTGACAAACTGGAGACCTAAGACAGGGAAGGCTTTTAGGAGGATATGGGGATGACTCTAGCTGTGACACCAAGTTGCAGGGGTCCTGGAGACTGAAGAGGACACCCTCAAACTAGAGAGGACCTAGTGGAGGGAGGAGAACACCAACCTACTCACAAAAATTTCACCCCCCAAATTTACCTTGCCTACAAGATGTTCAGGGATAAAGATAGGACAGAGTTAGAGGGCATGTGCAACCAATGCCTGGCTTCCCCATGGGAGAAAGCCAACTCCTAGGAATTGCCTTTTGAATTTCTTTATTTATACTTAAAAATAATTTTTAAATTTCTTGCTTTTCCCAAAATTGTTCACATCCAGACTCTTCTAGTATGAAACCCCAGTAGATGTTGACTCATCTTGATTGATGTGCACAGCAACAGCGGTTTGATGCACGGGTCCATGCAGCTAAGAAGGTAGCACATTGCTTGACTCTTCACCTTAACTGAGTAAGCCAATTCTCAGAGGCATGGGATTAAATCCTTATGAAGTGGATTTGACCAGGTGGCTTGAGCTTAATGCCACACATAAGCAGTGTAATCTGTCTTAAATCTAGAAATTCTCGAAAGGCCCATATGCTCTAGGCTTGCCCTACACCCAGATCTTAATTTTGTTAGACAGTGGTGTGACTTCTACAAGGAGGAGCCTATCAAGAAGAAAACTGTGGGGCCCTCATGTGTGTATTTGGGTCTCACTTTTTCTGCTCTCCTGGCAGCATCCAGATATGAACTCTGCCGTGCAGATCACTGTCTTCCCATAATATGCTAACTGCCCACAGCTTAAAAGCGAAAAGAATCAGGAACAACAGATTCTGCACTAGGACCATCCAAACCTGTGCGCAGAAGCGAGTCAATTCCTTCATAAAGTTAACTATATTATGCATTTGTTATAATGTTAGCAAACTGGGGAGATTGCTTTAAATAAGTAGAAATTTATCTAGAAATGGATGTAGGTGTAATAATAATTTTATTTGAAGTTCTTAATGACATACCAGTGTATGTCCAGTCTCTTAACTTTTATATGATTTTAAGTTAGATGCTATCATCCCATTTCACATATGAAGAAGTGGGGATACAGGATGGTGAAAGAACTTTCTCAAATTAAAACTCATGAGACAAAGTCAGTTTTCAAATTTCTGCATCCTACTTCTAAGTTTTAGTTGATAATTATTATCAACTGAAACTCCACTTTTTCTGACCCAAATATTGGCCAAGAGCCTGCCCTTGCTATATTTACTGTCAGATCAGCTAATACTAATTAGAATAGCAAAATGGAACTCATTGAGGTAGGACTTCAAACTTCTTGTCCTTAATGTTATCTGCACATAGCTGGTCCTGATGTAGAATTGCCAGACTTAGCACAGAGAAACATAGGAAAACTAGAGGAAAAGATTCTAATTTCCAGTAAATATATTTTCTAATTTTTAACATTATTTAAAAAATTATGTGTATGTATGTGGAGCACATACATGCTATAGAGCATATGTTGAAGGTTGAGAACAACCTGAAGGAATTAATATTCTCCTACCTTGTATGTTCCAGAGATCAAACTCAATTCCTCAGGTGTGGCATCTTTACACACTGTTTTTAATATAAGCCCTATTTTTAATATAAATACGTCCAGGTAGTATTTCAGTCTAGTTAAGATAAAAATGTTTACTATTTGCCTGTTTCAGATGAAGAGGTTGCAGGTTGAACTGGCTGTTCTGCATTTCCCAGGCAAGGCTGCCACAGTCCACTTTATTCGAAAACATGATCTGCTGAACAGATGAAGAGCATCCACACGTAGTTCTGAAAACCTGCTAGCAGCCAAGTGCCAGCATGAGCAAGAACTACTCAGACCTCAGAGTCACAAGGGGCTTGTGCTGTAATCCTGCCTCATCTTCAGTCCCCAGCCAACAGAATCCCATGGCTAAATGTGCTAAGAAAAGTGACTTCATACACCAACTACAGAAACTCTTTCTTTCTAAAAGTGTTAATCCACGTATTTATAGCTTAATGGAAGCTTGAGGCACAGGGGGTAGGGTTATCAGATGGTGAAGCATCAATAAACTCTTACAAACACCCAGTGGCCATTCTCAGTCCTGCCATACTATTGGTGCATAACCCAAAATTTAATGGGGCACTCAAAATTCTATATTAAAAAGACATCCTTGTCATCATTATTTCTTTGTGGCTATTCAGTCACAGCAATAAAATATGAAGGCCAGATGGGCACAATGGTTGGCTAGCTGAGGACAGAAGTCAATCTTAGATGCTGCTTATCTGTAGCCTTTGAGCTAACATTGAGACTCAGCCAAAATGCATGATTCCATGTAAAATCAATTACCAACTCAGCTTCCCACTACTGAGTTCACAGTGACCTTGAAATATATTGTCCTTTGAGTCATGCCAAGTCAAAATCATGGAAAGTGATGCTTAATTGATGAATTGCATTTAAAAGCAGCCAGCTCTATCATATTAGACTTGTGTTGGTCACATCAGCAACTGCTCAATAAATAACGTGCTGGCTGATTGATTGAGAGGATGTCATAAAAAAAGAAGGAAAAAAATAAAAACACTGGACAATTTTCTTTTCTATATGACCAGATGTCCTCTACAAGGGTGAGCACAGCAGAACACAGCGGGGCAACAGAAAGTAATCAAAGAAGCTGCTAAAAATTATTCAGTGAGAGGGAAGAGAGCAGCAGAGCACATTCTCTGCATTCCATGCTGACTGTATAAGCACTGGAGATGGAATGGCCACAGCAGTGAGGGGGGAGAAAGCCCTGCAGGGTTAGAGGTTTCTAGACTTGGATTTTGGTATTCAGCCGGAAACCATGTGTGAGAACTTGGGGGAAGTGTAGTTCTATTATATCTGGAAGTTGGTCTGAATACTTCTTAAGGTCACTCCCATTCTTTAGTTTTACATTTTCCCCCTTTGATGTAAGCCTGCTTCCACCTGGGTATTGACTTGCTGCTTTTATCTCAAAGCTATTATAAACAGAATATATGTACTTGAAAATTCAATGTCAATTTCTTACCAGTATTCCTAGTTCTAAGAGCATTTAGCTATTTAAACTAATCAGCATCCTCTAGAACCAACATAATCTATTGTTCATATATTCATTCATTTTTAAATGTCAATTAAATTGAGATTTTAGCCAGTAAACATTTAGTGTAATTAAGAACGAACTGCCTATTATGTGCTGTGAGTAAGAGGGTCTCACCTTCAGGAGATTCTGGTCTACTAAGAGCAGTAAGAATATAAACAAGAAGTTTTTATTGTTTGTGACAAATGATGATACAATGTTGTTTATGAAAAACTATGTAGCCTCTAAAGAGAGTAGCATCTCCTGGCCAGTCTTCTAGGGAAGCCTGAGATGAGAAATTGCCATAGTGTAAAAGCAGAAGAGGCCTTCCTCCCAGAAAGCAGGAGATTATTTAGGAATAATGGACATAGTAGACACTGGCTTGAGGGTGCAGAGGGATGGGTGGCCATATTTGATAATTTAAAAAAAACACAAAATAGAAAAAAGAAATGAGGAAACAAAATAGTAAAGAATTTTGAGGTGCTGAAGAGCTTGCTCAGTGGATAAAGGGCTCAACTTTCAAACACAAAGATCTGAGTTCATTCTCTAAAACTTGCATTAAAACAAACAAACAAACAAAAAAACCTCAGCATGAAGCTTTGCTCTTGTAAACCCAGTGCGTGGGAGGCAGAAACAGCATAGACAACTTGGAGAGCTCTAGGCCAGTGGGAGGCCTGCCTGTCAATCAATGATGTTCCTTAACTCCAGTTTTTTATGGCTCACTTCTTGCCAGTTCCACAGCAGTTTCCCTCCCAGCAAACAATCCTGTGTACAGCCTTGCAGGCTGCAGCTATTAAGGACATTGTCCACCTTGCTGGGTTTTCAGCTTTAGACTCAGAAAAAATTTGATCGCTCCTGCATGTATTGCATCTTTGACTAGGGAGTTAGTTTCTGAAGTCCTTCAAGCTTCCCAGTGTCTAGGCATTGTTAGACATATTATTTTAACCTCATGGAGCAGGAAATGTGTATTGTACTGGTCTTTTTGTAGTCTCATATTTCCTATGACCTTGTAGTCTTCCCACCAATAATGGTAAACATTTGTTACCTCATATTTGTCATATTTGTAGTATATTTTATTTTTCCAAAGAGCTAGAAATTGACTCCTAAATACTATTTCTTTTTCTGTTAGGATGAATTAAGGTACAGGAATAGGAACAGATGGAAAAAAAAAGAGCTATAATTAGAGATGAGCAGAAATTGTGGCCTTCCTATTTGTATCCTTTTATTGAGAACAATGTCTGAGCTTCAGTGTAATGTGTAATGTGGTCATCAATTTTAATCGTGCCAGCCTTTCATTTGACTGCTGCTGCCATACCCATCCCAATCTTCAAAGGGCACTGCCAGAATCATTATCACAGCACCAGATCTTCTTCCTATAATGTCACTGAATCTGATCAGTCTATCTCTCTTGCAACTTGGGATCACAAGTAGAGAGGTATTGACTCACTCAGATAATCACCTTTTACCAAGAGCACAGCTCTTGGAAGGACTGTGAGCAGCCACATGTCCAATTATATAATCGAGTTCAGACAAATATTCTATTCCAGCCAGCCTGCATTTAAATGGTTCCAGCTCATGGGATTGCACGATTCTGCTTCTTGCTCTACTTGGTTGCATATGTGCTTTTAATGAAAGACAGCAGGCAAAACAAAACAAACAAAACAAACAAACAAAACATATAAATAATTTAAGAAAGCTTTCTTGAACTTGACTTTTGACCTAACCATCTTTCTGACATTTAAATGTTTCCCATGCATGGGAAAGACCAGAAATTTTCTTTTTCTTCCGCAATGTTACATTTTGAACATTAGTGCACAGAAGCCAAGTAAATGAACAATCTGTAGCTAGTGCTAAAATGAACAAAGGAATACAACTCCAGGTGGTGTTTTTGCTCATGGAGGATAAGCGGCCTTAGTGAGAGATCAAGTTCAGTCAGATGGTGTCCACAGTACGAAGTCCACTTGACAGTCTCCTTGAGATAAAAACAGCTAAGGCATGCTTTCTTATTCGGTAATTGTTTCCTTTTCCTGAAAGTATGAAGAAATCTCCTGATCACTTGAATGTAACTTCACCATATGATAAATAGCTTTGAGGGGATAACAAGATATACAAGTAACTTCTCAAGGAGTTAAAAGAAAACTTTATGTAGAGGCTGAGTAACCCTTATAATAAATTCAATTTCAGCATTTTTTGCTGGGCTAATTCCATTTCACTCATTATCTACAGGCTATTGTCTTGCTCATGAAATTCAATGACTCTTCAAGATTGCGCTGTATCATCTATATTTCTGGGATGACTCTAGTTCATTTCCTTAGGATCATATCAACTGCATATACCATATCATTCAGTTGCTTTTGGACATGTTCGGATACATGTGCTTGTACCTAAAGCATGAACTTATAATTATATAAATAACAATACTGTGCATGACAGACAATTATTGCTGAATTATTGGTGTCCATTAGCATTCTCTCAGGCTATGATATCTACAAATCAATGAAGACAAACAATCATTGCAGCCCTCAGTTTAATGGCACAAGACTCCAACAGATGTAACCCCCAAAAGTAAGGGACAAGTGCTTATTTCTACCCACCTCTGCACCCTCAAAGAATAGGGCCAAGATTAAAGTACATTTTAAAAAGTCAGATGTTTAGAGAAACTTTATGGTAAATTACTTCATTTCTTTTAAATAACTTTATAATAGAGCAGTACAGAAAATAATCTGTTTTGGAGTAAAAGAAAGCACAAATTTGTCTTTCACAGTAAGTAGACAGACAGTGCTTTTAACTGAATACTTCTACAAGTTGCAGTAATTAAGGAACTCAGTGTCTGTTGGCTAATGGTGGAAATAACTCTGGCCAAGAACACCATGTTTGTACTATTTGTGAACACGTATTTGAGGTCAGTGTATTTACCTGATGAATCTAACATTATAGACATCTTTCTCCTTGGTGACCTTTGGCCTACCACATCTACCTTGTGGAGAAAAGCATATGTATGCCTGCTCCAGGTGGCTTTCTAGATGGCCCAGGAACTCCAGCAGTCTGTAAAGTGTCAACATGGTGTCAGCCATGCATCTGCTCCATTTTTATGGTGATGTGTCCATTTCTGTGTGTCCACAGCCTTCCACCAAAGGCAGGTATAATAATTGAGACATAGTATGTGCTCTAACAAGGAAACATCCTTTCTAGTCTCTCTCTCTCTCTCTCTCTCTGTGTGTGTGTGTGTGTGTGTGTATGTGTGTGTGTGTGTGTGTGTGTGTGTGTTACGTATACATGGTATGCTGATACCCCCACCCATCCCATGTGTCTCTGAAAAGCCTAGAGAAGACATTGGGTGTCCTTTTGCTCTTCATTTTACTTCTTGTCAAATGGGCTCCACTGAGCCTAGAGCTGGGATTGTGGCAAACAAGACCCAACAATCTGGCTGTGGAGACAACTCTGAGTTTACAGGTGCATGTGGGAACATATCAGGCTTTTTACATGGATGCTAGAGATTTGAACCCAGGAACTCATGATTATACAGAAAGTTCTCTCATTCTCCAAGACTTCTCCTTAGCACCTTGTCAGATAATTCTTGATGTCAAATGAATTGGATTTTCCTGTTTCTCTGCTTACCTAGTCTAAGCCACAGTACACAGCATTGGCAAGGTTTCTGCCTGGGACTCTCAAATCCTTAACATCTAAACTGTCTATTATGCCTCATTTGTTTTTTTTTAATTACTATTAAAAGAATTCTACCTTCAGATACTTTGTTACATAAGAAGATGTCTATTCATATATTTAAACAATTATGGTATATCACCAATAAGAAATGTCAGTGCATCTTGGAAAATAACATACAAAACTAAATGAAGCGGGGGAAGTCACAGATTTCACACCTTTAGGGTTTTTCCACCCTCTAGCTATTTTTGCTTGCACCTATTCTGTGATGGTGTGTGGCTTTCTGCTTCAGTGATTTACCAACTACAGCATCACCTTCCACCTGAAGAACAGTTAAAAGTGTCAATGGAAAAGGTGAATTAGTATACACAAAAGAAACAAAGGAAAGGATAAAATGGAGCATCTAGCCTTGAGGAGGAGTACCAAGGAAAGATCTGATACTGGGTTCAGAAAGGTACAAGTGTCTGCCAGGACCTCTCACCTTTATATTCAGTTAATAGTGACCTAAACTTGAGGAAGTTAAGGATGGAAAGGGCCTTAGACATATAATCTGGCACACTGTTCTCATTCTATAGGTAAGGCATTTATGGCAGAGATAGAACTTTTAAAGCTTATGAAACTGACCCTGACAACACACAGATAACCTACAAAAGCAAAACAAACAAACAACAACAACAACAACAACAAAAAAAAAGCAGAAAAGAGTAGACCTTTCTGAATCTATTTTCTAATAGAGAAGATGACTTTGGGTGGTATAGATGTAGAAGAAATTTTTTTGCAAGAATATTTTGTTTTATAGTATAGTAGAATATTACTTAAAACTTTATGCATTGGGGGGAAATTATTGTGGTCTTTTTTAAAATTATTATTCTTTTCTTATACATTGCATTCTAACTGTAGTTTCTCTTCCCTCCATCCCTTCCAGTTTGCCCCCACCTCCCTTCTCCCCTGGATCTACTCCTTCTCCCTTTCCATTCAAAGCAAAATGAAACAAAACAAAAGAGCAGGCCTTCCGGGATATCCACCAAATATGGCCCAACAAGATACAATAAGATAAGGAGCAAATTCTCATACCAAGGCAACCCAATAGGAGGAAAAGATTCCCAAGCACAGGCAAAAGAGTCAGAGCAATCCCTTGCTCCCCCTGTTAGGAGTCCCACAAGAAACCATGCCATACAAACATAAGGTATAAGAGAGGACCTAGCTCAGATCCATACCAGGTCTGTGTTTGTCATTTCAACATGAACCCCTAGGAACTCTGCTTAATTGGTTCTTTGGGCCGTGTTCTCAGCGTGGCCTAGACCACTCTGGCTCCTTCAATCCTTCCTTCCCCTAGTAGAAGAATATGTCAACATCCATGTACAACTTTGTTTTTGGAGAGTGGTTTGGATAAGACATTGTCTCACTCTGAAGCCCAGATTGTCCTGCAACTCATTTTATAGCCCAGGCTGTTTTTTAACTTTTACCCCTTCTGCCTCTGCTCTTTTATCACTGAGATTGCAAGTGTGTCTCACAATGCTCAATTTATTTAAAGAAACAGATTCACAAATCAATTTAGTGATATGAAATTTCCCATAAATGAAAATAAGTGTGTCCAACAATGTCCCCTCTGTTATAATAATGATTAACGCCACACAACAGATATGGTATAAAGGAGGTTTATTGTGGGAAAGGGAGGAGGGAAAATAGGGAGGGAAAGAGAAAAGAGCACCCATGATGGAGAGAGAAAAAAAGAGAGTGAGTGAGTGAAATGGAGAAAGCCTAAGAGGATGGTGGGGTCCTTTTAATCCAGAGTACATCTGACTGACCACTGATGGCAGCGGGTGATAACATCAGATTGCTAGGCCTCTGAAAGGCAGGCTAGTGGGACTACTTCTGAAAGGCTTAGACTAACTTTGTAACCTGTATGTCTTCTAAAGCCTATAGTTTTGAGTTTTAGGTCCAGGTTAAGCTAAAGCCTCTTAGTACCTTTCCAGAGAACGGAGAAATGTGACCCTATCTGTGAGGACAGATATAAAAAAAGCGAGCAAGCAATGACCTTCACTCAGCAAAAAGAAGGACCAGACCCTTGTCTTTGAGATAGTGTTTCATAGCAACCAACCCAGACAGCCTCAATCCTCTGAGTAGCTCCTGACCTCCAGCCAAGAGCCTGCAGCCCTGATCTTCAAGGATGAGCTAACCACCCCCACCTTCAATTGCAGCTGCATCCACACTTGGCAGGACTGGCCAAGCTTGAGCACCTAAGACTAACCAATCATCTTACTTTATAGCTTCCTCATCCAATCATAAATTGCCAAGACTGCAACTTCAAATTTCCCGTGTTTTTTCTTTTAAAATTAAACCTAAGGCCTTTGTCTCTCGGGGCCACTCTTTGCTGACCGGCAGGGCTGACTCCATTGTGCAATGGTTAAATTAAACCTCTTGCTTTTGCATCGAGTCGTGGTCTGTGGGAATTTCTGGGAAGGGCGGGATCTTGAACTCCTGAGCTGTGAGACCCCAGGTCTTACACGTCTACGTTAACATTCCTTCCCTTTTTGTTTAATTAAAAATGACAACTTAGGAAGGGGTGGTGAGGCAGGAATGAGAACATCCTGTTCAAAAAACTGCTTCCTGCTGACTTGAGGGTGGTGGCATCCTGGGGGACCCTAAGAAAATGGGGGAGGGGGACTGGCAAAGTCCTGGCAGAGCCGATTGTTTTACTGCTGTCCAGGATTTGTGAGAACATCTGCGGCTGGGAAGGAAAATACAATCTGCAAGGTTAGACTGGAGCACCTGTGGGTAGCTGCTTCTGCGCCGTCCTGATGTCAGAAACACCTGGACCTGACAGTCTACTGGAACATATATATGGGCAGAAGACAAAATTAAATAGGTTAGAAATAAAACTCTTTTTTAGTTGCACATTTGAAACTTTTAGACCCACGGTTTTGGTAGTTGGGGAGGGGAGTACCAAAACTAGGGAAGGAGGAGAAATCCCGCCCTTGAAATAAACAACAGGTGGGAAGCTTAGGCTGTTAGTTGGCAGTGCTGCTCTGGGGTCCATCTGACCTGGCAAGTGGATTTCCTGTTGTTATAAGAATCCATTTTACATTTACAAAGAAGATAGTTTTAAACGTTAGCATCACGATTGTCTGTGAGCTGCAGTGAAATACACATTGTAGAAAAGGGCAGTAGACACACACCTTTGTGTCGTAGCATAGTAGAGGCTTGGGAAGCGGTTGGAAGCATGAACACTCCTTGAGGTGAGCTCAGGAAAGACAGACGCCTTCTGTGAAGTAGGAGGGGCAAAACGTCACTTGATCTTGATTTTCAGTGTGATTACACATCATGAAAGAGGGGCTTCCTTCCTCTATCCAGAAGACTAGATGTAAATACATCTAGCACAATGAGAAACATTTTTAAGTCTATATTTAAAAGACAAACCAAAGAAAATTTAAAATCTTGAGCTTGGAACCATGATAGTGGATCATACAGTGGAATGTCAAAGCTCTGAACAGTCTTAATACCACAGTAGCATAGCAACAGGAAAAAATCTGAAGCATTTTTCATTCCTTTTATATGAATCACTTTATTATAACTATCTAGGCTTTCACTTATATTTGTTAACCTTAAAACACCTTCTTAGACCCTTAAATACTTTCTTAGGTCCTCACACCTTAAGCTTCTGTGTCCTTTGGCTTTAAGTAAGCTTTACATCCTTTCTCTTCAATTATTAACCGTGACACATAGGTGAGACTGCTGGGAGCAGTCATTGTCCTTTAGTTAAACAAATAGTAAAAACTTACATCTGAGACCTGTTTCTCTGAGTCTGGTAACAAGGTAGGCTGTGTATAGACCTAGCAGTTAGCATTTTTATGAGTGAGGATTAAGGCCCAATTTTTACACATGTGAGGACTGAGAAGCTTTAGATTCTGCTGTTAAACTGATAAATCTTTCACTAACTAGCCTTTAAACTTAACAGAGACCTGAGATAGAAGGTGGAGTCTTAGATGGGAAGGGGGAAGTTTCCATCCACTCCCATAAAAGAAGTTGGCAATGTGACAGTTGGCCCAAGTGTGAAGTTAAAACAGACATGCCATGTTACCCTGAGCTCAGTGAGGGTGAAGGAGGTCGCTGAGTCTGGGAGCCATTAGTCCTTCACTAGGCCAAGGAGCTTGAAGGCTGGAAGTATCTGCGGTGCCTACACTAGTTGGGCTAGGCCTTCATGTCTGGGCAGAGAGGACAGGCCCACATGGGAGCACTCTGACTTCTAGCGGCCAGGCTGCCAGCAGGCAGGGCATAGCCTGGTGACCTACTGAAGACTGGGACAGCTGCAGGACCAGGGCCTTTCCTGGCCACATTTGCAACAGGTCCCTGCCAGATTGACTTAGGCTAGACCCCTGGCCGGATGGAGCATAGAAGATCTCTCTTGCTCCCTCTGTGGGAATGCTGATGGCTTCAGGTCAGCAGCCAAGGCCTGGGTCTGGAGCAAAGCTTTCTGGTGTAGTCAAACCTGTCAGGAAGACTTGATCATCTCCTCTTGGGCTTTAAAGACTTAAAAAATCATTTCCCCAGGGCTCTCTATCTCCCCTTCTTTCATAAAATTCCCAGTACTCTGCCCAATGTTTGGCTATGAGCCTCAGCAGGGGACTGGAGCTCCACAAGGAGAACAACAAAACCAAAAAACTCTGGGCACAGGGGTCTTTTCTGAGACTGATGTTCCAACCAAGAACCATGCATGGAGATAACCTAGAACCCCTGCACAGATTTAGCCCATGGAAGCACAGTCTCCAAATGGTCTCCCTAGGAAGGGGAACAGATGTTGTCTCTGACATGAACTCAGTGGCTTGCTCTTTGATCACTTCACTCTGAGTTGGGGCAGCCTTATCAGGCCACAGAGGAAGACAATGCAGACAATCCTGATAGGCTAGGGTCAGATGGAAGGGTAGAAGGACCACCCCTATCAATGGACTGGGGAAGGGGCATGGGAGGAGAAAAAGGAGGGAGGGAGGAATTGAGAGAGGATGAAGGAGGAGGCTAAGCTGGGATACAAAGTGAATAAATTGTAATAAATAAAAAATAAAAAAATCATTCACCACCTACTACATAGGGGTTTGGGGACTATATGTCTATCTAAAGTTGATCTAAATAGACAAACTTTACTTGCTTCCAGTTGTTTTCCATATAACTTTGAAAATATATACAGGAGGCTAAAAACTTGTATTTCTTAATCATTAAACACTAGGACCTTAGGTTTCATCCCTGTTATGTTGTAGCCTTAGAAATCATAAACACAGTCCATAAAAAGACTGGGAACCTTTTGAGCTTTTTTACAGTGTACCACTATTGAGCATAACAGTTTTCTCTATGTTTATTTTTTTTAAAAACGTCTATGGCTTATAAAAATCTAAAGCCATAATATAGATTAGTAACATTAGCAAAAGCAACATGCTTTTGAGGCAGTGATTTTTAATCTTTGGAGAGTGAAGATAGCATATAATAACTAAATTCTAACATTGTAAATAATGAAATATCTCTAGAATTAATATATCCAACTTAAAAGCATCTTTGGAATTATGTCATATGCTTTAATATTATTTAAGCACAAGCATTTAACTGCTGATCCCTAGTTATGAGTTTAACCATAGCCTATTTTTGACCCTGGACTTTAAAACATGTCTGGATCTGAGAAGGGGTGAACAATAAACTTTAAAATTACATTTTCATTTATTAAACCAAATCCATTGGCCAAAAAGTCTAGAGGTACCAAAAGTAGCCAGTGGCAGGAGAAATACACAGCATTCATTCATGCATCTAAGAAGCAGCAAAGACATAAGTAGTTAGACATACATTTATTCATCAGCTTATTCATCTGAACAGACCTTTATAACCTTGACAGGTCACCATCATAGAAAGAATTTTCTGAACCGGTGTTGAATCACATGTACAGTATGTTGTGGAAGCGTACTTTTGAATTTCTATAAAAATCCATACTAATTTAAAATGAGATCTGTTGCTTTCTTAGTCTAAAAGAGGTAAAATAATAGAATCCATTAGGACTAAGAGACTTTATAGTCGTTGCTTTATACCACATGGTCATCTTAAGATGGTGGAGTCACGTGGCAGGTTGTCGACCTGGCTGCCTATGTACACATACTTCCGCCATAAACAAGAGTTGGAGCTGGATTTTAAACACCATGCCCAATAAGCAAATTATTAATCCTTATGTAAGAGTTCACAGTATACTCTTAAGAAATATATTCTTCTTCTAAGAGCAGAGTGTAAAGAAATCAGAAAGAGAAGATTTTTAGGAGTTGGGAGGTAGAGCCTCAGAGATGAGAGGCTTTGGGAGGGTAGAACAGAACTTAGATATCTGGGAATCACCTGTCTGTGGTTGTAAGAATTTGGAAATTTGGCATATCAAATTTGTTTTTTGCCTTTGAGTGTGGCTAGGTTTTTGTAATAGAGTGTCCTTTGAAGGGGGGAAAGGGAAAGAGCCTGGGCTTGCAGTCTGGCTGCAGGAGTGGAAGGGGCGAGTGGAGTGCCGAGAGGGTCCATGTGGAGAGAGAAGCGTGGACTAGAACTAAAATGTGAAACCAAATTAACAGACAAGTGGTTTGCACAAAGCTCAGGAGTAGTCTTGGTAAAGTTGCTTAGGTAAGAGCAGCAGTTTGTGGGCGCAAGCTCGCGCGTGTTATAGTCTGTGTTG
This sequence comes from Psammomys obesus, assembly GCF_907164565.1. Classification (NCBI taxonomy): domain Eukaryota; kingdom Metazoa; phylum Chordata; class Mammalia; order Rodentia; family Muridae; genus Psammomys; species Psammomys obesus. The sequence goes on along the minus strand of NW_026590654.1, from coordinate 2,346,308 downwards.
CCATCCGGATCCAGCAGTGACCCACTCCAGAAGCGGCGTGGTAGAGCGACCAGACTAGAGTGAAACAGGGTTTGGCAGTTTCCCTGACTGCTTGGGCAGTGCAATGAGGCAATTTAGGAGCCAGGCAGGTGGAGGGGTGTGAGGTTCTCTAAAAAGCATGCAGATGAGGAGCTTAGAGGTCACAATGGGGACACCATTCCCATGGATGAAGAGAGAAATAAATCAGTCAAGAGCTTGACCCCATGGTATCCCAAAGGACTCAGGGGCACTAGAAACGAGTTGGTACAAGCTGGCCAAGCAGCCCATCACGCACTTGTCAGGGATGGAGGGAAGATGCCTGAGCAGGCAGGGTTCCACCTAGTACTAGGATTTTCAATGTGGAAAAAAGAGAGAGGAAATCATGCTGGTAGAAGAGAGAGTATCACCAGGGAAAGTGTCTAAAGGAAGTCCAGTGAAAACAGCTGGTCATCTCCTCTTGTTCTGACCAGTGTTGTAGAAAAGTAGTGATCATAGGACCGGAAAGCAAATTTGTCACAGGGGTGTACCAAGACAACGGGAGAGCCACAGTGTTCGAGGAACCAATGTCATAATAATGATTTATTAACCTATTGCCACACAACAGATCTGGTATAAAAGGGAACCGCCAAATCCTGTTTCACTGTGGGAAAGTGGGGGCGGGGGGAGGAAGGAGGGCGCCCAAGACACAGAAAGAAAAAGAGAGAGAGTGAGTGAGTGAGTGAGTGAGTGAGTGAGTGAGTGAGTGAGTGAAAACAAGACAGAGTGTAAGAAGCTGGTGAGGTCCTTCTATCCAGCACACATCTGAGGTGGTGGCAGGTAATGACATCAGGGGTCCTTAGGCCCCTGAAAGGCAGGCTAGTGGGGACAGCCTGTAAATGAACACCTTCCAGAATCCTGCTGTGTCAGGAATGTCAACCAGGTCCATGACCTCCCGCAGTGAGGTCTCAGGGCGGCCTGGAAGCCACTGAAGCTTCCCTCTTCATGACAAGAAAGAATCTTTGAATGTGAAAGGCCCTTACTCACTAAGGTAGTTAGTGTCTCTACTTATGACCCTATGATTAAATCCAACTTTCCTTGTAATCATACAGACACTTCACATGTTCATTCCATGTGTCTGTGTTTGTGTGTATGTCATAAGTGTCTGCAATTTTCTTAGGGTGAAAAATGATAGTGCTTCTCAGGCCATAGAAATATATTTGATATTTAAAATATAGCATGTGACAGACAGATCAGGCATAAGTTAAAACCTTAAATTAGATCTTTCCAATTTTGTAACACTTTTTTGTAGTGAGTAGAAGGGAAACAAGAAGGAAATAGACAAATTTTATAAAATTTAGGTTAGATTTAATTGGGGGCTTAATAATTATTACTAATAGGTTGAGCAAATGTCCTTATTGTGTACTTGAGCATATTTTGAATATATGCCTTTGAGCGGTATAGGTGGATCTTGAGGAAGCACTATTCCTAATTGTCTGAGAAAGCACCAGATTGATTTCCAAAGTGGTTGTACAAGTTTACATTCCCACTAGAAGTGGAGGTTTCCCCTTTCTCCACATCCTCTCCAGTATGTGTTGTCACTTTAGTTTTTGATCTTAGCCATTCTGATGGGTGTAAGATGAAATCTCAGGGCTGTTTTGATTTGCATTTCCCTGATGATTAAGGACACTGAGCATTTCTTTAAGTGTTTCTCTGCCATTTGATATTTCTCTATTGAAAATTCTTTGTTTAGCTTTGTACCCCATTTTTTAAATTGGATTACTTGATTTGTTGCTTTTTAACTTCTTGAGTTCTTTCTATATTCTGGATATTAGCCCTCTGTCAGATACAGGGTTGGTGAAGATCCTTTCTCAGTCTATAGGCTGTCATTTTGTTTTGATGACAGTGTGTTTTGCTTTTACAGAAACTTTTTAGTTTCAGAGCTCCTGTGCTGTTGTTGGTGTTCTGTTCAGGCAGTTGTCTCCTGTGCCAATGAGTTCAAGGCTCTTCTCCACTTTTTCTTCTAACAGATTTAGTGTGTCCCTGCACAGATATAGCCCATGGTAGCTCAGTCTTCAAGTAGATTTCCTAGTAAGGGGAACAGAGGCCGTTTCTGACATGAACTCAGTGGCTAGCTCTTTTATCACCTCCCCTTGGGGGG
>NW_026590654.1:2336098-2344143 GCF_907164565.1 Psammomys obesus | reverse complement strand
TTTTTTTTTTTTTTTCTGGTCTAGTCAATTTGGTGTTCTGTAGGCCTCTTGTATGTTTATGGACATCTCTTTCTTTAAGTTGGGAAAAATTTCTTCTATGATTTTCTTGAAAATATTTTCCAGACCTTGGAGCCTGAAATCTTCTTTTTCATCTATTCCTATTATTCTTAGATTTTGTCTTTTCATGATGTCCTTGATTTTGTGGATGTTTTCTGTTTGGGACTTTTCTGATTTTACTTTTTCTTTGAAAGAAGTATCAATTTCAGCAAGTGGATCTTTAGCACCTGAGATTCTCTATTCCATCTCTTGTATTCTTTTGGTGATGCTTACTTTTATGGTTCCTGATCTTTTCTCTAACTTCTCCAGTTCCAGGATTTTCTTTGTTTGTGTTTTCTTTATTGATTCTAATTCTGTTTTCATGCCTTGCACCATTTCCTTCATCTGTTTGAGTGTGGATTCCTGTCTTTCTATGATGGTTTCTATTTTTTTGGTCATTTCCTATATATGCCACTAATTTTGTCTCTACTTGTGCCTCTATTTGTTTGGTTGTATTTGCCTGTATTTCTTTGAGAGCTTTGTTTGTTTCCTCTTTATTTGCCTCTACTTTTGTGGCTATTTCTCTGAGAGATTCGTTCGTTTCCTCTTTATGTGCCTCTTATAACCGGATAAGCATAGCTTTGAAGTCATTTTCCTGTGTTTCCTATGAATTGAAATATCCATTGATTTGGGAGGTTGCTGGTGGAGCCATGATGTCCTAATTTTTGTTTGGTGTGTTCTTACGCCAACCTCTGGCCATCTGCTTATCCATAACCTTTACTGTTTGTTCCTGGAGTCTGTACTTCAGACTGGGTCCGTCTTTCTCTGGTAATCACCTGGAGTATTCTTCAGGAAGATGAGAAAGGTCCACTGGTTTGGGAGTGTGTGTTGGTGTTTCATCTATACCTAAGGGAGGAAGAACCGCTGGTGCAGAATCACAATTGCAAGGGAGCAAGCATGTGTGTGTGTGTATAAGCGTGTCTTGAAGGACAGAGTGCTAGAGCATGTAGGTGCTTGGAATGTGGGGAGGCACAGGAGATGCTGCCGATGTTAGCACTGTTTGCAGGCACTGTTTGCAGGCACTGTTCGCAGGCACTGTTTGCAGGTACTGTTTTGGGCGCAATACGCCTGCACCAATTTCCTGAATGCCTCAGTGGTCTACAGTCCTGTCATACTGTCATTCTGGTATTCAGATCTGTCTAGGCTCCAGGAGTTCTGGATTTCACTAGTAGACCCAGCAGGGGTCTTCAGTGTTGATAATGCTGTCCCAAGAATCCCTTTGTTGCTGCAGAACTTGGGGGCTGGTGTTGTGGTTCACTAGGAATCCAGCCACTATGGCAGAACTAGGACGCTGCTGGAACATATGCCTTTTGGAAGGCCCTGAGGAGCCATGGACCTGGTTGGCCTGGTGGAGCTGCCGGCACTACACTCTGTGCTAGGACTGTGGCCACTTTGGACCAGGCATTGTGCTCTGTGGTGGGCACTGTGGGCTACCTCAGCAGCCTTTGCCTCTGCCAAGGAGGGAGAAGGGAGGCCTCGGGATTGAGTATTCTCTGTCTCAAATCTCAAGCCGGGGGTTCTATGTTAAGAGCAGCCAGCACTGTGCTCTGTGCTAGGATCTGTGTGCATTGTGGGCTTCCTCTGCTGCCTCTGCTATTGAGGAGGGAGCCCCGTTAAACAGGAAGTGCTTGGGAATTGAGTCCCTAGGAGAAGTCTGTGGAGAAGTTCGCAGTTGACCTGAATGCTAATGGTCTCAGCTCAGGGTTTGTTCCCTTTCTCCCAGGAAGCCTCAATGCCAATGTTTTGGGTTCAGCTGCCCCTCCACTCACCATTTTCAGAGTTTCAGATCCTCTGCCCCTCAGATGGTCATGGCCATCTTGGATCCCTGAAATTTGAACTTTTACCAGTAGACACACATGCAAAGAATATCCCTGAGTCTTATTTCAAAAATGAATGAATGAGTGCACATATGGGTTCTGTTAAAATAAAAAAAAAATAAGTAGGAGTCATTTTATGATTGCCAGACTAACTTTTTAAGAAAACTGAATTATTAAACAAATTTAATAATTATGATTTATTAATCTATTAGTTTGTGAACTGAAATCACTTCAAATTAAGAACATGTATAACACACGATTATTTTAAAATTTTATTACACCAATAAGTATAGATTGATTTCTGATTCTGTTTGAAATGCATAAAACATATCTTATTTTCAAGGTCCTAAAACTTACAGATTTATTACATATGAGGAAGTTCTTAGGTTTCCCCTGAACAGCCAAACATTACAATTTGCATACTCTTATCAACTAGCCCAGAATTTATAATGTGGTTAAAACAAATGCATTCATGGTTCTGCTATACAAATCTGATCCATTTCCTAAAAACACAGCCTAAAGTTTCAGTTTTTATTGTCTTTTTTTGCTCTGTTTTTTTGTATTTTCTTGTTTCTTTTTTTGTGTTCATGTGAGCGTGCACACATGAACTCATACTGTGACACGTGTGGATATCAAAGAGAATTCATAGGAGTAGGCACTCTCCTTCCACCAGGTGGGTCCTGGTGTTGAATGCAGGCTATCAAGCTTGGAAGTAGGTGCCTTTAACCAGAGAGCCATCGTGGCAACCCACAGCTTGATATTTTAATGCTAATATTCTATAATTGTTTTTATCAATACTCTTGTAACTATCTGAAAAGAGGATATTTTAGGTACAATAAAAATAACAGAACTCTGAGGTTAATGTTCTGCAGTAACTGTTCTGTAGTATCTGTGCGTATTTATTCATCACTCTTTCATTCTTTCTGTCCTTGAGGCAGAGTTCCAGTAATATGTCAGATCTGTCAGTGGGGGTCGGAGATGGTAAAAAGCATAACTAGATTTTTTAATTATTTTCTTTTTTTAAAATTTTTTTCTTCACAATTTATTCATTATATATCCTGATTGAAACTCCCTCCCTCAACTCCCCCAGTCCCACCCTTCCTCCCTCATCCCCCGTATTCCCTTCCCCTAGTCCACTGAAAGGAAGAGTTCTCCACTATGGCCATCTGCCCATAGTCTCATCAGGACTGCCTGGATCCTCTTCCTCCATGGCTTGGCAATGCCACATCACCAGGGGCGAGTGATCAAAGAACAGTCCACTGAGTTCATGAAAGAGGCAGCCCCTGATCTCCTCACTCAGAGATCCACATGGAGACTGAGATGCCAATTGGTCACATCTGAGCAGGGGAGTCTAGGTCCTGCCAATGCATGGTCCTCCATTGGTGCATCAGTCTCTGCAGGACCCCCAGGGCTCAGATCTTTTAGTTTTGTTGGTCTCCTAGTGGGACTTCTGTCCCCTCTATGTCACTCTATTCCCACCATTCTCTTCTTCCATTATACTTCCTGTGCTCTGCCCAATTTTCAAAGTGCAATGGGAAACCTTTGAAGAGTGTTAAAGGTGTAATATAATTCCTATGTTGTGTTTTTCTAGGGTCATATAGAAGGAAGGATTAAAGAGGAGAAAAGAGAATGAACCCAGCTGGAAGTGATGTCATGCATGCTTCCTTTGTATTTTCTTATTTTATGGCACATGAGAACCTCACTCGGCTTTCTCTCTATATGATACTAACGTCCTTAATAAATGGAAGTACATATCTCCTAGCCAAAGAATATGCCAAATATGGGTAGAATTACCCTCATTTAGAAGTTGGTCCTGAAATTTCTGTATAAAACAGAGAAGTCAGGAATCCCAATAAGCCTGACTACAAAAATACAAAGATCTCCTTTATTTTGGCTTGCAATGTTCCCACTTCACCCAGAGTATCAAATTCAGTGCAGAACATATTGTAAGTTTAAATTACTCTGTGGTTGAAAAAGAAAAATTACTTTCAGGTAACTTTTGCGAATGTGCGAAGACTGGAAAAAATGACATAAATTCTTTTGTCATTTCAGGTGCTTTTCTAGAAATATGTGCATTTACTTTTCTGTTGGTCTCATCAGCCAATTTTCAAGGCAATTTGAGCTTACTTTTTGTAAAAGCGTCCTCAAAAAAATATTCTGCTAAGGGCTTTGGGACACAATCAAGATAAATGATAAAAGATAAATCCCTCCCATACTAAACACCCTTCTTTTATGACTACATCTAAAAGAATGCATCTAGAAGCCACCTGTTCTTTCCATACCCTTATGCCTGTTGTCTCCGTCATCTGCCTGCTCTGTGTGTTACCATATTATCTTCTGACATCTTTCCCTGCTGAGCTGATTCTCCCTCCATGATTTGTTCTCTGAGCAACTCAGTTCTAGAGCTTGAACATCAAGGATCAAGGTTTAGGAAGAAAGAAATTACAGATCTCTATGTCATGTCCTTTCCTAGTATCTGCAAACTTTAAAAACAAAATCTCTCCATTTAAAGGTTAGGTTACTTGTTTTGCAAAACGACATATAATACAGTTTTGTTAGATTTGAGCTTGCCTTTAAGATTACCTCCTGTTAGAATCAAAGTTCACACAATTGTAACAGGAAAGAAAAGGAAAATTAAGCATCAATAAATTTTTGGTAAAATCATCTAAAATTAGATTTTAAAATTCTGTTAAGTGATCTTAGGAAAGAATAAATTAAAAGAAAATTAAAATTTAATTATCTCAGGGTTTCCAGTGTGGTGAAAAGAATAGCAGGCTGGAACCAGACTACTGACTTCCATTAACAGTACATTAACAATCACAGATGAAGGGCAATAGTAAATACATGTATGAAAAGACAGGGGTCTTTCCTAAACAAATGGTAGAGTCTGGAAGAAACAGGAATGGAATTTAGAAATTGGAGTTGGAATTTGGAATCTAAAGTTGTTGTTGTTGTTCCAAGTACATTTTCTTGTTAATCAGGCATCCCTGTGTCCATATGGTAATTTGGCTCCCTCTCAGTCCCTCCTACTTGTTATTTCTGTTTTGCTTAGTCTTAAAGTCTTCAACTGCTTATTTCTTCACACAGAACAAGGACTATATTACAGCTTACCTATTTTCCTAGAAACCAGAGACCCTAAAGCTGTTGACAATACAAAAAAACAACTCCTCTTCAGAGAGATGAGGTAGGTCATTCTGAAGGCAAACATGGGTGATCACAGAAGAGGCGACCCCAGATACCATGTTCCAAAGCAGTTACAGTTTGATAAAGGTTATATACAGACAAAAAGAAAGTCCCACATCCAGGCACCTTTTAAACACATGAGGAAATATGTCAAGTAGGCTGGTTAAAGAAAAGCTGGTACCCCTCGGGTGACATGTCAGCCCCTGGCCACACCCCATTTCTACTTGGAAGAAGATGATGACCATTATAGGACCTCCATTTTAGAGTTTGATTCAACTGGGCAAAAATGCCCCTACTATCTCTGCAGATAATATGCTGTTCAAAATGGGCAAGACTTAGATGCATGCTGAGTTGAATGCCAAGCTCTGCCAAGACAGGGCAAGCAAGGCCTTCATAATTCCTGCTTCACAATTATGTCTGCCAGATATACTGGGCCAGAAGGCTGAAGATGATGCTCCAAAGTTAGAGAGAGACTTTGGGAGACTGACCAGGCAGTAAACTGTCTCTGTCATCTCTATGGTTTTGGATGCTGCTTGCATGCACTTCCTGCTTACTCAATCATTTTATTTCTTCTCAAGTCTCTGATGGGGTTGAAGACTACATAGTAATAGTTTCACAATTAGGCTTAAGTTATTCAGGATTTAAAAAGATATTTTAAGGTCTAGGAAGATATTTTCAGGTTGATAAACACAAGATATGATAAAGAATGGTTTAAGTACAGCATTTAGATTCACCAAGATAGGATAGATAGTATTTTCTTCTAGGTTACTAAATGCAAATAACTAAACATTGTGACTGTAACTTTTATATATAGTTTTCATGATTGTTTCATAATTGTTCTTACTGTATATAGTTTATTATTATATTAATATTACATATATAATCAATAACATTAATATAATATGTAACATTAAATTAAACAGAAAAGGTGAACTGTTGGGGTTGACCTGGAGCTGCTATGCATTCAAGTGTTAATTGCTTGTTACCCAAGACCTTATGAGCAAACTCTCACATATCCAAAATGGCATGGTCTAAACCTTGACTCCCAAATTTTCCCTGATTGGCAAATAAAGTTGCCTACACTTGGCTGGGCAGGAGAGAGATAGGCAGAGCCCAGGTTCATAGGAATTGGGGGTTGGAGAAGGACCACAAGAAGAGAGAGGGAGAAAAGAGCAGGTTTCAACGGGTTAGTGTAAACTAGAAGCACATGGCCAGAGGAGCTTGTTCGGAGGATTGGTACGATGGACAGAGCAGCCCAGATGGAAAACATGCACAAGTATTTATGGGGGTTTTGGACTGGAAGATAGACAAGATAGCTTAGAGTTAATATCTGCCCAGCTCTGGGGCATCAAGGCTTATCAAAAAGTCCACTTTTTAGAGTGCTAGGGAAAGGGGATGGTGGGAAGATGGAGGGATTGTGGGGCTGGGAGGAGTTGAGGAAGGGGACTTCAATAAAGATATATAGTGAATAAATTGTGAAGAAAAAAATAATTAAAATTAAAAATAAAAAACCTAACAAGTTTCCATCTTTTAATTATATAACAGCAAGTTAGAAAATAACTGCCACCTTAATAATTATATGTATCAATATTAAATATTAATATTCTTTCAACAGTTAGACTCAGGACCTTACTGAGGTCAGACATAGAGATGAGCAAGAAATGATATTTAGGTGCTAAAGGCAGCCCCAGATCCCTGTAAGTAGGCTTTGGACCTGCGTCATTTCAGCCTTTGTAGTCACTGAGAGCTTAGTGAAGGATGCAGCATCCTTCTGGGAACTTTTATTCACAGAGTTTTCTCACAATTTGTAGCAGTTACAGGCTTTTGTCCTCTAGGACAAATGCCCTTTTAAGGAGCAACTGTCTGTCATTGCTGACTTTTATTTGCTGTCCCCTGAATTGGAACGGCTTTAGTGGAGAAAATCTGAGGAGGATCTCCTGTTGACAAAGCTAGGCTAGGTCATTTGTCATTTGAACTTGGAAGTACTCACTACTGTCATAGGGAGAGATATGACCTCAGTTGCCTGACTTGTGTGTGATTTTCAGGATCAGCCTCCACTATCAGCTGGAACATGTCCCTTGTATTTTGCACTTAATTCTCCAAGGATTAGAATGTCTGTTAGTTACTATCATGCCAAAACATTTTTGCCTGTCCCTACTGGGTGGGTAGATCTACCACTCCTAAGTCAACATGCAATTTGTAAGATGGCCCAGTGACCTGTTCCTGCTGGGGTGGAATCACATGGTGATTCTCTGTGGTCTCCTCCTCCTCCTCCTCCTCTTCCTCTTCTTCTTCTTCTTTTTCTTCTCCTTCTTCTTCCTCCTCCTCCTTGTCCTCCTTCTTTTTACCAAAATTCTGATAGTTTTTTTGGATTTCATACAACATACTTCAACATTTTCATCCCATCCCCAAATCCTTCCCTTTGGTCCCAACCCCAACTTTATGCCTTCATTTTAATAGTATATTTTCACTTTCCTCTTCCTTTTTCCCCTCCATCCTTTCCCAGCTACACTCACTTCCAGCCTATCCTATTCTCCCTGACTTTCAAGTTGAGAGCTTCTTTTTCATTAATTATTACTGTGATTTTTGAGTACTCTAGGTCCAGTAAGTAAAAATAATAAACTCCATATATTCCAAGCAGGCAGGCAATGCCAAAGTCTTGCATTGGAAACAGGCATGATATTTTTAAGGAACCATCATGAACTATGGCCAGGGAAACATAAATAGACATGAAGGTATCAGTAAACTTGAGGAAGAAAAACATCAAAACAGGAGAGCAGTTCCAAATAATTTATACTCTCATAGAGGACACTAAGTAACCAGCTTGGAGTCTCAGTGATGCGTCAAGCCATTTGGGTGCCATGAGCAGTGATCAGAAACAAATTCTCTTCTCTTCTCTTCTCTTCTCTTCTCTTCTCTTCTCTTCTCTTCTCTTCTCTTCTCTTCTCT
>NW_026590654.1:2305129-2336088 GCF_907164565.1 Psammomys obesus | reverse complement strand
CTTCTCTTCTCTTCTCTTCTCTTCTCTTCTCTTCTCTTCTCTTCTCTCCTCTCCTCTCCTCTCCTCTCTGTTCTCTCTCTCTCTCTCTCTCTCTCTCTCTCTCTCTCTCTCTTATTTTTGAGACCAGGTTCCTCTGTGTAGCCTTGACTGTTCTGGACTCACTCTGTAGACAAGGCTGGCCTTGAACTCATAGAAATCTGCCTACCTCTGCCTCCCTGAGTGCTAGAATTGAAGGCATGTGCCACTGAACCCAGCAAATTCTACTTTCTTAATGCCTTAATGCTGTTCTTCTCCTCCCCTCTAGTATGTATGTATGTATGTATGTATGTATGTATGTATCTATCTATCTATCTATCTATCTATCTATCTATCTATCTATCTATCTGTATCTACCTATATATTCATTTTACATTCCTCTTTCTCCCCTTCTCTTGGTCTCACTTTCCCTTCCTGTTTCCCCTCTCTCCCCCCCCACTCCTCAAAGAAGGGTAACCCCCTCTACCTGCCCATTCCAGTATAAGAAGCTATCTACCACTATTAGAGATTAGATTGAGGGTCCAGATTTCTTCTCCTGAAAACTTGACTTTCTTACATCCCCATTTCCACATCTATATGGGAATTATTATGTGCTTCTCAAGATCTTTCCAACTCTTAAGTTTTTATGAAAATTTTAAATACTTAGTGATCAAGGATGCTTGTGTTTGCTTCTGATTTATTTCTAATGGGTAAAGCATTATTCTAGATGTTGGGAAACAGCTATGAGTGCCACAGAATAAATGCATAACAAAATTTTGGCAGGAATAAAAATTTTGTCCCAGATGGTTCAAATAAAATTATTTCAATGAAAAGGTACTTAGTTATGTCAGGAAATGTTTAGAAATAAATAATGGAGCTTATGTCACCTCACGTCTGGCAACAGGAAATAGCTACTGCCACATCAAATATCAAAGGGACAATGGCTGATGAGACTGGGTATTTCTGTTTACCCCTGGATTTTTTCTCAATTTTACTTTGCATATTTTTAGTCTTTGCTATTGCATCCTGAATGTGTCTATTATCCTGGTAGGTTTGAGACTGTACTAATAAATGATCCTCATGTTGAACGTTTCTTGCCTATATTGTCTGGTATATATAACTAGAATTGACTGAAACTGTTAGTTTTGTAGCTCAAAAGTCAGTAACTTTACCTGGTTTGATCTGATGGCTTATTGTTTTTCTCCCCTTGTTCTCTGAGTAGTTTCATATTAGGGATTTCTCTTACAAATAATGCAGTTTTCAGGGCGCATGCTCAGATGATCCATGCTGCTTTACAGTGTTTCCCAGAATAGTCGTGTATGCTTCCTTTGCCTTTCTTTGTACTTTCTCTTTGTCCCAAAATATATTTTTTAAATATCTTAGATAAAATAAATTTAACAGACCTTATTAGAATAGGAAATGATTCATGGTTCAGGCAGTACTCAGAGTGAGGAGAGGTTTGGAGAGAAATATGGGCTCTCATAGATGGACACAGAAAGATACCAAAGATAATCCAATGATTACGGTGGAATGCCCCCGGTTAGAGGCTTGGTGGCCATTTTTGTCTTCAATTTGCTTATGTGGGAATATAAAACCTGACAACACAAGCACCTTGCTATTTATCTCTGCTCACTTCCTGCCAGGGTGCAGCTGTTGTAGCATGTAATTATTTGTCACCTGCCAGCCCATGGAAAAATTCACCCTTTTGGGATTCTGATTAGATAAATGTTGGCCAATATCATTCCATTTCCATGTTCATCAGCCTGTTTCCCCAATTTAGTTGTGTTTTAACCTATATAACAACTTCATTAAGCTTCAAATTCATTAATTACAGTATTTAGTCCTAGGATTTCTAAAAGTTAGTACTTTCTTAATCATGTGGCTTTATATCCTTATAACATAAAAATTAAAGTGTCTTTCTTCATTTAATGTTAATTTTACCAAATGTCAGTGTCCTGCTTTGAAGTGCAATAGACTAAATACATCTGATATTTCTATCTCCATTGATTTACCCATCCCCCAAAGACTGAGCTGTGATAGAAATAGTCCACACTTGTTAATCTCAAAGCAGTTTCGAATTATAACTCCAGAGAACATCACCATGCTTTATAAAGGACATGGATACTTACCCTAACAACTGTAAGAGGAACCACAAGATGCTGGTATGAAAAATAGCTGGTTTATTTTAAAAGAAACTGTTGACTTGCATACCATGAGATCTGTGAAATAGCCATATCTCAGAATTTAATTCCTAACAAAGATGGCAATACTCATCATCCTGCTTAGCAAATGGTGATAGGAAAACTGCTCATAAATGAGAAAACCTACACCTACATTATTACATGCCAAAATGGTATGCAGAAATATTAAAGAAATAAATCAAGGAAACCCATAAAGACCAAAGATATTATGCCTTAGGGCTAAAGAAGAACTTTCAAATAATTATCACAAAGCATCAGTTACTAGGTTCAGTCACACCAAAATTAGGAAATATTTTTGAGGGTAAAATATACAGAAACATGTCAGAGATATTTTACATGTCAAAAACTATAAGAAAACTATTGTCCAGACTATATTTAAAATTTACTCACATGAAAAAGAAATCCCAATATTTAAGTATGGGAAAAGATGTTTGGGTCAATTTGTAGCTAAATAAACCCAAAAGCTTCACAAAAATATGTAAACAGATGCTTAAATCATTAGTAATCTGAGAAATGTAATTTTGAAACAAAGATAATGTCATGTTAGACCTACCAGATCCTAAAAAGAATATTCAGTGAAAACAACAACAACAAAAAAAAAACTAAGAAAACATAGTATCGTGTATGCATAGTTCAATGTTTTACCCTAGAGTAAGGCACAAAGTATGTGTTAGGGAATTGGAAGAAAGGAGCAATCTAGGGGCTTTGCAGAGACAAATGGCTGATAATTGACCAACATTGCACCAGATGGCTAAGAAAGCTTTAGCTCATTAACACAGAACAAACCATAATACACAGACCACAAATAAGAGTCCTCAAGTCATCCTGGATTCCTGCCTCTCTCAGAGGAATCCTACCTATAGAATATCTGTCGTGGAAGCCTACTATCACCCAACCTCTTTGTTTTCCTTTGAGTTCCTAAGGTCTTCAAAAATCCTACTCAGCTGTGCTACTCTGGATTATTTAGAGCAGTGGTTCTCAACCCTTTACCGAATGCTGTGTCCCCTTAATACAGTTTCTCATGTTGTGGTGACCCCTCCCCAACCATAAAATTGTTTTTCATTGCTACTTCATAAATGAAATTTTGCTGCTGTTATGAATCATAACATAAACATCTGATATGCAGGCTATCTGATATGTGATCCTTGTGAAAGGGGCGTTTGAATCACAGAAGGGTCATGACCCAAAGGTTAAGAACTACTGCTCTAGAGGGGAAAAAACAGTATATATTGCTGATTGGCTAGACTGGCTTGCAGCATAGCAGGCTGAGTAGTCCAAAAATGGTTATCTGTTTAGACTGCTTTTTAACTCCTCAATCTAAGAAGCCAGAAGCCTCTAAACAAGGGAGTCAATGATACTGTCCTACTCTGAGACTGAAGTCCTAGAAACTTCCTGGTATGACTCATTCTGAAAGGCAGAAGAAGCAGGAGACCAAAGTCAGGAGGGACAAAAGCAGCAATACACATGGTCCCTTGGGAAGAATGAAGCTTGTGTGAGCTGATTAACTTCAAAGAAATGAGCACTCAGGTATTAGGTGTAATGACAGCATTGTCAAGCAAAGCGTTTCGGTGGGTTCTCTTTTCCTCACATCTGCTCCAGCCCCATTCTACCTGATTCCTCTGAAATACCTCTCTTTTCCTCTTTTCTGTCCCATGTACCCTTTGGGTACACATGTTCACCTCCCTCCCGTCTTTCCTCATTACTTATTTTTACATGTTTGTTTTCCCCCTTTTGGGTCTGTGTTGATTCACCTTCTCCAGCACCATGTCTTCCTGCATGCCACTTTCTTGTTGGCCATGAGGATAACGGGCTAAACCTCTGAAACCATAAGCCAGTCCCTATTAAATGTTTTCCTTATTAAGAGCGACTGTGAGAAAGGGGGCGGTGCAAGATGACAGCACCAGGAGGACTCTCATTCTGAACAGCAGCACAGTAGGATTAGCACACTGACCAGCAAGCAGAACTCGCAGCCATAAAACACAAGTGATTGTGTTTCACAGGTGAGAGGATACCCCACAGTGGGGGATTCAATCAGCTTTAACTCACCCTGCTAAACCTCGGAAGAGATCCCGGTTCCGCCAGGCGCTTGGTCGCCAGCCCAGAGCTACACGACAGCGTGATCTGATCACGGTCCCAGACTGAACTGTGGGCCCACAACACCATAGACTGGATTTCCCAGTCAAGAGATAACCCCACGGAGCAGGAAACGATTGGGACCGACCTTAGGTCACCCAGACATCCCCTGGAAAAGACTCGGGTTCCACGGGTGCCCCAGGAGCCAGCCCGGAGCCAGAGCCGGGGACCCAGGCGCCTGCACAGAGCCCTGCCTGCATGCCTGATTCACTGCCTCAGATAGAACTGTGGGCATCAGGGCACCAGAGACTCAGTTTCACCGTTGGGTGCAAACCCACAGAGAGGGAAACGGCTGGTCTGATCTCAGAGCACTCAGCTGATACCACCACCCCAAAAAGGTCTCGGGAAAATACCCAGTTTAGGCAGACGTCCAGGCTCCCAACAGCCAGAAAGGGGAAGCCAGGGGTGGGCACCTGTGCCTGTGGGTTCTACTCGCCACCACCCCAGACAGAATGGCAGTCCCCAAAGCAAAGACTGGGTGTCCCTGGCAGGAGGAAACCCCCAGCGGGGTGGGGGGGGATCATCAGGTCTAACGCTCAGGACACCCAGCACCAAAAGACTCTCTAGATTCATGCAGACTCTAGGCTCTAGCCTTCTACTGTAGGAAGAAGCACTGTGCTCAGCCACCATTATTGAGTTCCCCTAGGGCACTGGGGCACACAGCTGCATCCTCAGACCTACAAAAGCCAGAGAGCCATTACAGTAGCCCTCAGATACTGTGCCAAGGATAAACCAATTACCCCTAGCTAGACTGACAAAACTGTGGGAACCCCTGATCCTTCAAGAGGGCTGCACCCACAGTGTCCGAACCAGAGCAGTGCCTGCAGCTGCCATCCCAGACAGGGACACACAGCTTCTGGTCCAGACTGAGGCACCCAGCCTCCAGACCAGAGCAGTGCCCCCAGGTGCCAACTCAACCTAGGTGCACATTCTCTAGGCCCAGCGCAGAGCACTCAGCCTCTGGCCCAGAGACTTGCTGGGCACACCTCTCACTTTCCCGGACAGAACTATGTGCCCCAGGATAACAGACTGAGTTTCCCTGTTGGGAGAAAACCCCACAGCTAGGGAATCAGCAGGTTCTTCAAGAGGACTGTACCTGGAAAACTGTAACAACAGCAGCGGCTCACTAAATTTATAACGAGAAACCCAGCAGTGGGGCAGCTGTCTTGAGAAATTCTATGGGTAAGAGGAGATCCCCCCCTGCCTAACAAAGACCACAGCTACTACTCAGGGCTAAACACCTGAGGTGAGTAGTGGCAATTTCTGAAAAACACTGGCCATACAGTGACCATAACCAAAAAAGCAGAGGAGGACTCCTTCAGGAAAAATCATCTTCGGGCCAGGGGGATTCTCCCTACCTCAGGAATCCAGGAAACACAGAAACTAACAGCCAACACCTAAAACAGCCCAATGGGTAGAGGTCAGTGTAAAAGCTCAACCAACAAAAGACAGAGCAATATGGCATCTCCAGAACCCAGCCATCCAGGAGCGAACAGCCCTGGACAATGCAGCACAATAGAAAATCAAGAAGATGACCTTACATCTATGCTGATGAAGAGGATAATAGAGGAAACAAATAAAATACGTAAAGAATTAGAGGAAGATAAAACCAAACAGATCATGGCTATCCGTAAAGAAATGGAGGAAGTTAAAGACAAGCAGATTAGGGCCATCCATGAAGAAATACAGTAGGATGCAGCCAAACAGTTTGCGGCCTTCAGAGAAGAAATAATTAAATCACTGAAAGAAGTAAAAGAAACAGAGTTGAAGGAACTAGAAGAAAAACAGGAAAATACAATCAGACAGGTGAAGGAAGTAAACAAAACAAATAAAGACCTGAAGATAGAACTGGAAAAATTAAAGAAAAAACAAATGGAGGAAATAATGGAGAGGAAGAATTTAGGGAAGAAAACAGGAACTACAGAGGTAAGCATAACTAACAGACTACAAGAGATGGAAGAAAGAATCTCAGGTGTAGAAGATACAATGGAAGAAATTGATGTATCTGTCAAAGAAAATGTTAAATCCAAAAAAATCCTGACACAGAACGTCCAAGAACTCCAAGACCATATGAAAAGACAAAACCTAAGAATAATAGGTATAGAGGAAAAAGAAGACTCCCTTCTCCAAGGCCCAGAAAATATTTTCAACAAAATCATTGAAGAAAATTTCCCCAAGTTAAGGAGAAGCCAATAAGGATGCATGAGGCCTACAAAACACCCAACAAATTTGACCAGAAAAGAAAATCCTCCCACCACATAATAATCAAAACAGTAAGGATACAGAACAAAGAAAAAATACTAAAAGCTGCAAGGGAAAAATGCCAAGTAACATATAATGGCAAACCCATTAGAATCACACCTGACTTTTCAACAGAAACTGTGAAAGCCAGAAGGGCCTGGATGGATATCATGCAGACCCTAAGAGAACACAGATGTCAGCCCAGGCTACTATACCCTGCAAAACTCTCAGTCCTCATAGATGGAGAAAACAAGATATTCAATGACAAAAACAAATTTCAACAATGCCTACACACAAACCCAGCATTACAGAAGACACTGGAAAGGAAAATACAACCCAAGAAAATTAGCTTCTGTCAAGAAAACACAGGAAATAATTAACCTTACTACAGAAAAACAAAAAGCAACCAAGCACACAACCTTATGAACACAGCCAACATCAAAATCAAAGGATCTAACAGCCACTGGTCATTAATCTCTCTCAACATCAATGGACTCAACTCTCCAGTAAGAAGACACAGATTAACAGAATGGATACGTAAACAAAACCCAGCAATCTGTTGCATACAAGAAACACACCTAAGGCATAAAAATAGACATTACCTGAGGGTAAAAGGTTGGAAGACGACTTTCCAAGCAAACGGACCCAAGAAACAAGCAGGAGTAGCCATTCTAATATCTGATAAAATAGACTTTCAACCAAAATTAATAAAAAGAGATTGGGAAGGACACTTCATACTCATCAAGGGAAAATTCCACCAGGAAGACATCACAATCCTGAACATCTATGCCCCAAATACAAGAGCACCCACATTTGTAAAAGAAACATTGATAAAATTTAAACCACATATAGATCTCCACACATTAATACTAAGAGACTTCAACACCCCACTCTCAACAAAGGACAGGTCAACAAAACAGAAATTAAACAAAGAAACAAGATCTCTGACAGAGGTCATGAATCAAATGGACCTCACAGACATTTACAGAACTTTACACCCAAACACAAAAGAATTTGCCTTCTTCTCAGCACCTCATGGAACCTTCTCCAAAATAGACCATATACTTAGTCACAAAGCAAGCCTCAACAGATACAAGAAGATTGAAATAATCCCTTGTATCTTGTCTGATCACCATGGAATAAAGTTGGACTTCAACAACAACAGAAATAGCAAAAAGCCTACACACACATGGAAACTGAACAACTTGTTACTAAATGACAGCTGGGTCAGGGAAGAAATAAAGAAAGAAATTGAAGTCTTCCTAGAACTCAATGAAAATGAAGACACAACATACCCAAACTTGTGGGACACAATGAAAGCAGTGCTAAGAGGAAAGTTCATAGCACTAAGTGCCTTCAAGAAGAAATTCGAGACAGCTCATTCAAGCAACTTAATGGCCCACTTAAAAACCCTAGAAAAAGAAGAAGCAGACACACCAAAAAGGAGTAGACGGCTGGAAATAATCAAACTCAGGGCTGAAATCAAGTAATTAGAAACCAATAAAACAATTCAAAGAATCAATGAAACCAAGAGCTGGTTCTTTGAGAAAATCAACAAGATCGACAAACCCTTAGCCAAGCTAACTAAAAGGCAGAGAGACACCACCCAAATCAACAAAATCAGAAATGAAAAGGGGGACATAACTACAGACACTGAGGAAATCCAAACAATCATTAGGACTTTCTTCAAAAGTCTCTATGCCACAAAATTTGAAAATCTAAATGAAATGGACAATTTTCTTGATCGATTCCACTTACCAAAGCTGAATCAGGACCAGGTAAATCAATTAAATAGTCCTATATGCCCCAAAGAAATAGAAGCGGTCATCAGAAGTCTCCCATCCAAAAAAAGCCCAGGACCAGATGGCTTCAGCACAGAATTCTACCAGACCTTCAAAGAAGAGCTAACTCCAATTCTCTTCAAACTATTCCACAAAATAGAAACAGAAGGAATATTACCAAACTCATTCTATGAAGCCACAGTCACCTTGGTACCTAAACCCCACAAAGACTCAACAAAGAAAGAGAATTTCAGGCCAATCTCCCTTATGAACATTGATGCAAAAATACTTAACAAAATACTCGCAAACCGAATCCAAGAACACATCAAAGATATTATCCACTATGACCAAGTAGGCTTCATCCCAGGTATGCAGGGGTGGTTCAATATACGGAAATCTATCAATGTGATCCACCATATTAACAAACTGAAAGAAAAAAAAACACATGATAATGCTGAAAAAGCATTTGACAAAATCCAACATCCATTCATGTTTAAAGTACTGGAGAGATCAGGGATACAAGGCACATATCTAAACATAGTAAAGGCTATTTACAGCAAGCCTATAGCCAACATCAAACTGAATGGAGAGAAACTTAAAGCAATCCCACTGAAATCAGGGACAAGACAAGGCTGCCCACTGTCTCCATATCTCTTCAACATAGTGCTGGAAGTCCTTGCTAGAGCAATAAGACAGTTGAAGGAGATCAAGGGGATACAGATGGGAAAGGAAGAAGTCAAATTATCACTATTTGCAGATGATATGACAGTATATATGAGTGACCCCCAAAACTCTACCAGGGAACTCCTACAGCTGATAAACACCTTCAGCAAAGTGGCCGGATACAAAATTAACTCAAAAAAATCAGTAGCACTCCTGTATACAAAAGACAAAAGGGCTGAAAAAGAAATTAGAGAAACAACACCATTCACAATAGCCACAAATGACATAAAGTACCTTGGTGTAACCCTAACCAAGCAAGTCAAAGACTTGTATGAAAAAAATTTCAAGTCTGTGAAGAAAGAATTAGAAGAAGATATGAGAAGATGGAAAGATCTCCCATGTTCATGGCTTGGCAGGATTAACATAGTAAAAATGGCCATCTTACCAAAAGCAATCTACAGATTTAATGCAATTCCCATCAAATTGCCAACACAATTCTTTACAGACCTGGAAAGAAAAATTCTCAACTTCGTATGGAATAACAAGAAACCGAGAATTGCTAAAACAATCCTCTACAATAAAAGATCTTCTGGAGGTATCTCCATCCCTGATCTCAAGATGTACTATAGAGCAACAGTTATAAAAAACTGCATGGTACTGGCATAGAAACAGAATGGTGGATCAATGGAATCAAACAGAAGACCTAGAAATAAACCCACACACTTATGGACATCTGATTTTTGACAAAGATGCCAAAACCAAACAATGGGAAAAAGATAGCATCTTCAACAAATGGTGCTGGTCCAACTGGATGTCTACATGTAGAAAAATGAAAATAGATCCATACTTATCCATACCCTGCACAAAACTGAAGTCCAAGTGGATCAAAGACCTCAACATAAAACCAGACACATTAAATCGGCTAGAAAAAAAAGTGGGGAATACCCTAGAACTCATTGGTACAGGAGAAAACTTCCTGAACAGAACACCAACAGCACAGGCTCTAAGAGCAACAATCAATAAATGGGACCTCATGAAATTGAAAAGCTTCTGTAAAGCAAAGGACACCGTCATCAAAACAAAGCGACTGCCTACAGATTGGGAAAGAATCATCACCAACCCTTTATCTGACAGAGGACTCATATCCAATATATATAAAGAACTAAACAAGCTGAAAAGCAATAAACCAAGTAATCCACTTAAAAAATGGGGAACAGAGCTAAACAGAATTCTCTGTAGAGGAATATCGAATGGCCGAGAAGTACTTAAAGAAATTCTCAGCCTCACTAGCCATTAGGGAAATGCAAATCAAAACAACCCTGAGATTTCACCTTATACCCATCAGAATGGCCAAGATGAAAAACTCAAGGGACAACACATGCTGGAGAGGTTGTGGAGAAAGGGGAACCCTTCTCCACTGCTGGTGGGAGTGTAAACTTGTACAACCACTCTGGAAATCAATCTGGCGCTTTCTCAGACAACTAGGAATAGTGCTTCCTCAAGATCCAGCCATACCACTCCTAGGCATATACCCAAAAGAGGCGCAAGTACACAAAAAGGACATTTGCTCAACCATGTTTGTAGCTGCTTTATTTCTAATAGCCAGAAGCTGGAAACAGCCCAGATGCCCCTCAACTGAAGAATGGATGCAGAAACTGTAGTACATCTATACAATGGAATATTACTCAGCAATGAAAAATAAGGAAATCATGAAATTTGCAGGTAAATGGTGGGATCTGGAAAGGATCATCCTGAGTGAGTTGTCCCGTAAGCAAAAAGACACACACGGTATATACTCACTCATATAAACATACAACATAGAATAAACCCACTAAAATATGTACATCTAAACAAACTAAGCAAAAGAGAGGACCCTAACTAAAATGTTCAATCCCCATCCTGAAAGGCAAAGAGGATGGACATCAGAAGAAAAAGAAAACTGGAAACAACCTCGGAACCTGCCACAGAGGGCCTCTGAAAGCCTCTGCCATGCAGACTGTGAAAGCAGATGCTGAGCCTGATGGCCAACTGATGGGCAGAGTGAATGGAATTTTATGTAAGAAGTGGGAAATAGTAATAGGAGAGGACAGGAACTCCACAAGGAGAGCAACAGAACAAGAAAATTTGAACACAGGGAACTTCCCAGAGACTCATACTCCAACCAAGCACTATTCATGGAGATGACCTAGAACCCTGACAATGCAGCCACTTCTGATGAGAACTGATAGACTAAGATCAGAAAGAAGGAGAGGAGGACCTCCCCAATCAGTGGACTTGGGGAGGGGCATGCATGCAGAAAGGAGGGGAAAGGGTCGGACCGGGAGGGGAGGTGGGAGGGGCTTATGGGGGGATACAAAATGAATAAAGTGTAATTAATAAAAGTTAAATAAAAAAAAGAAAAAAAAAAGAGTGACTGTGGTCATGTCTCTTCACAGAACCAGAAACACTAATTAAGACAGGATGCACCAAAATTTGAAATCTGCTGTTCCTCCCCACACACTCATGCTCTACAGACTAGCATCCTCATAGGAGGGAGAAAGTGTGCTTTGGCTCCCTTGGCTTGGGTCACTTCATATGACACTTGCCAAAAATTTTGTATCACTTGACAGATGAAAACCAGACTGTTGCTTAGATCACATTTTAACAGCATAAGCAATATTTAATCTAGAATGTATATTTCTAAAAACATGAACTACAAGACCTGGGATCTTAAAGACATACAGTTTTACACAGGCTGGCACACAACAGATTGTATTTTAAAATTCATTTAAAATTTAATCTTTGTTTATGACTATGTGTGAACATATATATTTCTTAAATGTATAAATATATACATAAAATGTGCTTGTGTTTTTATGTTGTTGACATAGTACAAATTAACATAATTAGATGGTCATATTAATTAAATATTTCAATTTAGCTCAAATTCCTTTTTATTTATACTATAATTAAAATCTTTAAAAAATAGTCATTCATACAGTCTTGGTCAAATGTTACTTGATTAATCACTGCCTCAGTCTTGATCTGACGGGTGTTTTAAGATAATCCTATTGTTTAGACTGGTTCTCAAGAAGCAGTAGCTTCTGGTCCAGGATACAGTGTCATCCTCATGGACAACGGCCACATTGGGGAGATGATTA
Organism: Psammomys obesus; assembly: GCF_907164565.1. Taxonomy (NCBI): domain Eukaryota; kingdom Metazoa; phylum Chordata; class Mammalia; order Rodentia; family Muridae; genus Psammomys; species Psammomys obesus. Next base: position 2,323,914 of record NW_026590654.1, on the reverse strand, counting down.
TCTAGGCTCTCCTACTCCTAAAACATCTAATAACTGTGAGGATGACTTATTAGCTTTTTAAATCAATAACAATGCTTTTTAAAATGTGGCTAAGTCAATGTTTTAGGCTTCTAGTTAAGAAAATAAATCTTAAATCAGTTTTATTTGGGGATAAACAACACTAAAAAGCTTTCTAAAAGTTATTCTATGATACTAGAAAGTTATTCTAGTACCAGAGAAGCTTTCATATATATATAAAAATACATACACATTATATATACATACATATATATATATATATATGCACATACATAAAAGGAATTAAACTAGAGCTATCCTGTATGTAACAATGCCTCAACTAGACATCATAGTTTAATGAGTAAAAATCTCAGTGGTGGGACTAAGTTGCCTCTTTTGGAGTTGTTGGATAATGAGGTCTCACACAAACATTACAGGCTACTGTCAATGTTCTTTGTTGTCCTTCAGAACTTGATTGTAAGATTCTATTTCAGAAGTACCACATGAGTCACAGAACATGGTGAAATATATGTCCTGGCACCGGCATGAAAGTTTCATCCTTAATGACAATTTTTCATAATGCTCAAAGATGTTATGCACACTCCCAGAGGAAGAGAGTAACCATGAATTTCACTCAGCTGTAAATTCCGGGAGTAACACTCTGCTACAGTGGCAAGAGCATCATGGAAGTAACCAATGATGACTTCTAGAAGGCTCATTGTACTTTCATCATAAGTGGTTTATTCTAGTTACTTTAAAAACAATTCATATATGTATTCTCTTATTTACATCATTGACCCCTCATTTTCCTTCTCCAATTCCACCATGCCCCAGTGACTCACTCTCAAATTCATGGCCTCCTGTTCTCTAATCATTCTCACACACAAACACACGTACACACCACACACACACACACACAGGCCTCTTGCTGAGTCCATTCACACACACACACATATATACACAAATATATCCAATTGGAAAGTGACTGGTGTGTATGTGTGTGTGTAACCAGTCACTTTCCAGTTGGATTTCAGAGATTTAGTGTCCATTCCTCAAAATGAAATTTATAGCTGGTACCATTTCCACACCAAGAAACTATGACTAGACAGACCCTAGGCCCTAGGGGAGAATCTAGTACCATTATTTTGCTAAAGAAGCATCATATTAAAGCAAGTCCTGATGATTTATCATCATTCACTCATTAACGCAGTTCTCAGCTCACATCAAACAAGGTTGTTCTTGCAGTAGGTGGTGAGACCCACAACCAGTCAAGGTACAGAGAATAAGAGCCTGAAGAATGCTGATTCCTAAATCTCTAAATGACCTACCTGTATCATACCCCCTCCTTCCGAGGCTGGGGGTCCCTGTGAACTAAAGGACAGAAATACAGAGAGAGCCAGAGGCAGTAGATGACGGAAAGAATACAGTGTCTTCTGAAAGAAGCAAGGTAGCAGCACATGCAAACTCACAGCAGCTATGACAGCATGCACAAACCCTGTGTGAGCTCAAACCACAAGCGTGTCTTTGTCAGGCTCTGCCTTAGTGTTTATATAGTAGCTGAATTTTAAAGCATGATTCTTTTTCAATGTTCAATTTTCAGTAACCATAGTTGGAACAGTATTTTTTACCCTTTTCCTGTCAGATCAGCCAAGTCCCAGTCATCCCACCTACCTTCACCATTCTACGAAATCACCCATCCTCCTGTTCAGAAAAGCCATGGAGACCCCATTGAGTGTGCTCTAAAAAGTGTACATTTGCCAAAAATGGGTTAATACAGAGTGAAATTGCAAGGTAAGCCATGGTCTAACATTGCCTTTGATTCATTCTCAACAAGTGAAATAGGTGTTTAAAAAATAAAATAAAATGAAAATGGATAGTGAAGGCAAGGACTCCTTTCAAGCCCAGATGCTCATCTGGCTTGGACAGTAAAACTAAACAAAACAAAACAAAATTAATTTTGGTCATCTACACAGTATTAAACACACAGCAAAAAAAAAAATAAATAATAACCAAAGTTTAGAATGATTTGTATAAAACAGAACAATGAAAAACTAGACTATAAAAGGGACAAACGATAGTTTTGGCCTCATGCATGACTTTACAGTAAATCATATATGTGAACTACTAACATATAAGATACTACAATGACAGCCATCTGAGCTAAAGTACAAGAATAGGCTCTATTTCAGTGGATTGTTTAAATCTGTCAGCACTATAACTTCACTCCATGCTATACAATGATAATCTCTATACTTGGATGGATTGTTTAAATCTGTCAGTGAAGTCTGATTATGGTGGATGCAGCAGAATCAAAAGCCTCAGTGTCAGTGTAGAAGGATGTCAAGTACTGATCATCTCCCTCTTTGTTTATGCTCAGAGCTTAGGGAGGCTCCTTGAAAACAGAGTGCATTCTGCAAATATAGGACATCACAACATGAAATTCTTTCATTTACAGGAGACATTTAGACGTGTCTGGAGACAAAATTATTTCTTGGGAATGGAAGACAAAATTCAATCTGGCAGGCAGATATCAAAGATGCTGATAAGTCTATAATTGGTAATTCTACAATGTATAGGATTGTTCCCTTTAAATAATTATCCAGACTCAAATGTCAGCCTGATCGAGTTTGAGAAACTATGGCCCATACTGAGTGGTTTTTGGACTGTTGATAAAGCAAGAAATCTGTAAAAGAAATTATAGCTATTTTTAAAAATAAAGAAAACCCTATCTCATAGATAGAGGAAATCTACAGTAACTTTCTTTTTCTTAAGGGCAGGGACAGAGGTGTTGCACACTTATACCAGGTCTCATCCCACAGAACAAACTGAAAACAGTATGACGTCAGCAATGCACTTCATCCATGCAGCATGCAACATGCTGAGATCAGAGCTTAGCAGCATAGCATGCCATCTGTCAGCAGCCTTCCACCCTGGGATCTGCTGACTGATGAGGGGCTGCAGCCCACTGCCTCACTGCTTCTTCCTTGCATCATAAGAGGAGCAATCATATTGATACTCTAGAACATAAGTGTAACTCAAAATCTGAAATACAACTGCTGAGTGTGTTCCTTTCACACTATCCCAAGACATCCTTCATGGGTTATAGAGATGGCTCAGCATTTAAGAGTATTGACTGCTCTTCCAGAGTTTCTCAGTTCAATTCCACGCAAAGCATATGGTGACTCGCAATAATCTATAATGAGATCTGATGCCTTCTCTAGCATGGAGGCTCACATACAGACAGAGCATTCATTAACAAATATCTTTAGAAAAGACATTATTCAGAGACAACTGAATCTTATTTCTGTAGTTTAAAATAGTCAGTTTTGCACTTAATATAACTTTTTTTGGGGGGGGGAGAAGGGAAGCATAATAGGCTTGATAGTATTACGAAGCATCCACTATTGAAAAGGAAGTGGAAAGAAAACATGAAGAAACGTGAGAGACACTTAAAAGAGTCCTAAGGGGAGATAGCACAGAGGATCAGGAGTGACATCTACAAGCTAAACCATATGGGATGACTCTCAAGGGAGGTAGTCTTTAAGCCAGGGCAATGGGACCCGTGAACAGTTATATCAAGAGAAACAGTTTCTTTTTTCTTCCTTCCTTTCTTTATTTTTTCCCCCAAACTCTACATTTGAAGTCTCCTAAGGCAATAGCATAATAAAGCAAGCCACTAATTGGCCAGGGAGAATATCATCAAAGGGACAATTTTGGAAAAGAGCAGAAATGAAAGAAAGAAAGAAAGAAGGAAAGAAAGAAAGAAAGAAAGAAAGAAAGAAAGAAAGAAAGAAAGAAAGAAAGAAAGAAGAAAGAAAGAAAGAAAGAACAATGAAAATAAAGGAGGGAGGGCCCTAGAAGAGGAGGAAGAGAAATGGATAAAAGGAGGAAAAAAAAAAGAACTGAAAACATTCTCAATGAATAATAAATCAGTCTTGTTAATGGCATGCCTGAAGTGTTCCATTTTCATTTGAAAGCAAATAGCTGTGAAGTATCACCAACATAAACACTGATTAAAAGAGATTAAATGTCTTGAGATGAAATGTCATAACATTACACAGTGTCAGTTTGCAGTGTTCTCAAAATGTTAATGACCTCCGCTTCAGCTGCTACTATCATGGGAAATCTCAGGGGAAGCAAGCCTCAGCTGCAGGGCTCCCAAGAGAGGCTCAGGGCCCCATCCCATCCTCTCCCCATTAACAGATAAAATACCATTGAAAATGAGTCAGTGACATTTGCCCATGACTCAGCAGAGACTACATTTTTAAAAATAAGTTTTATTTTACCTGAAAGCAGTTGAGTTTATCTTACCATTTCAATAATGTTTCAGACCTGATTCAGTCAGTCTGAAACACTCTGTAGAATAATAGTCCTTTATCTTTAACAGTGACATTTCTCCAGCAACAGTAACATCTGCACAAGATTTAGGAAGTGACAGTTCATCATTTCACAGACTAATTCTGGAATAAAAGTGTGAGGAAGGATGAATTCATAACTACTTTACCAGGACAATTGCCAGGCGTTTTCAAGAAGTGTTCAAGTGTATCTGGAGAGGAGAGCCCCTTCCCTCATTTACTTCAATAAAAATCATTAGTACTTCCAAAAACTACAATTATTTTTGCTTCCAAGCCAAAAAAAGAAAAATAGGCCAACACTCTGTGGTCACTTTTTCTAACTCTAGCACTGGCCCAGTTACTCTCATACAGCCAGTCATCTCCCAAAACTTGAGACTCAGAAATCAATATTTTGTGGATATCTAAGGTTGGGTGATTCCAATGTACAAATATTCTCAGAGAGGTATCTTTAATATGCAAAGCATTCCTACCCCACTTGTGTTAATGAGTTTCCTTTGTCTTCTCTGTCTATCCTGGTGGAGTCATCAATTATAACAAGCTGACTCCACTCTCTGGAGACAGAGGGCAGCCTTGAAACCAAGACTTGACAAATCCAAGTCACACTCCCCTAGTCACACAAGGTTTAGTTTAGATCGTACCAGGTTGAAACTACAGAGTGGGCAAATGTATGTATGCTCTGTGGCTTTATGTATATATTCCTCGTCTAATATATCTATTCCGGGTTGGGAAAAGCATTTTGCCAAGAAGACCAAGGAAGTGATATGGAATTAATCTTGATATCTCTATGTAGGTGTTATTTACTGTGTCACAAGACCAACTTCACCCTGTAGGACAGTAAAAAGCCACCCACAATTTAAAAAACTTATGGACCTAGCATAGCCGGGTTTAGAACTGTGTCAAAAATGAGAAAGAAAAAAGATAACATGCCTTGGTGGATTCATGGTAGCATCCTGGAAGTCATATTCTCCTTGGTATTCCCAGTTATGATCAATAAAATTGCCTCCTTGCTGTCCTTCTCCTCCTCCTCTTTCTTCTTACCTCCCTCCCTCCTTTTCTTTTCTGCTTCCTTCTCCTCCTCATTGTTAAGTTTGTGGAAGATGAGTTGTGGGTTTTTTTTGCCACTTATTATTGATTTATTAATTCATTTATGTGTTGTTGTATATAAATGGTCCAATTTATAAGTAAATATGGCCTAAATATCTGAACCGAGAGTTCTCAAAAGAAGAAATAAAAATGGCTAAGAAATATTTTAAAAGTGTTCAACATCCTTAGTAATCAGGAAAATACAAATGAAAACCATTTTGAGATTTCATCTTTCATTAGTTAAGATTAAAAAAATAAAATAAATAAAAACAAGTAACAACATAAGACGGCAAAGTCGTTGGAAGACAGAAGAACATGCACTCACTTTGGGAGGTTACAAGAAGGTGCAGGCACTCTGGAAATCAGTATGGAAAACAATCAATAAACTTGAAAACAAATTTACAATTTGTCCTAATGATACTAAGTTTTGTTATATCCCCCAAGATTTGATACTTATCCACAGATACTTACTCAGTCATGTTCACTGCTATTATAGTCACAAGATCTAGGAAGTGGAAACAGCTTGAATTTCCATCAACTGGTAAATGGATAATGAAAATGTGGTACATTTCAGCTATAGCAAAAAATGAAATAATTAAATTTTCAGGTGAATGGATGGAAGTGGAAAATGTTACACTGAGTAAAGTAACTGAAACCCAGGAAGACAAATAGTACATAGTCTCTCTTATTTGTGGACCCTAGCTCTGAATCTTTAGGTTGAGAATAAAAACAGAAATATTCACAGAGGCCAAGGACACAATAGAACCAACACAAAAGGGAAGAGGGAGCTATAGAGAAGAAGCTAGCATGGCAAAGGTTCATTAAAGAGGGAAAGCCAGGAAAGGTGAGATTTACTAGGTAGGGGAGTGAGAGGTTAAAAGAGAAGGAGATGGAGGGGAGAAATAACACCAAGGATGTTTGGAAAACTATAAGGAAACTTACATGTATATATAAATATCTAGCTCTAACATACAGCTTTTTGAACATACAGTCTTTTTTCTTAATACATGAACTAACAACTTTAAACTAATGATATTTTATCAAATTCTCTTTTAAAAGTCTGCCAAAATAGACAGGTCATCTCTGAGTGTCAACACCATGACAAGGTCTACTTGCAAAGGTACAATAAAAGCTGAGACATTGGCTCAAGCTAAGAGAACTGAGGAGCAAGAGGGGAGACTGGCATTTATAAAGATATCTGAAAGGCAGATGGAAAAGGGATTTGCACACAAAACAAGCCAGGGAAGGGCAAGTATAAAGAGTTTATTGCTTTTCTGTTACCCAAGTCCTGCTATGAATACACACTTAATTTATGTTTGGCTCATGATTCAGTCCTTAGATATATTCAAGCCTTATGTCACCTGGGAAGATATCTGTCTTGGTTGAAAGGTAAGGATTACTCAGATCACCATTATTTAAAGGCCAATAGAGTAAGTAAAGACTTCAGATATACATGTAAGTTATTGTGCTTGATTTGTTACACCAGATTAACTTATTAACATGAGGCCAGGACCACCTCTAATTCAAGGGGTCATTGTCCCACATGATGGCTCTTATGGGCTAACCAGGTCATCTGAGCCTGCTGTACCAATGTATATGCGAGGTAAGAGACCAAAAATTCAACTTTGAAAGATGTAGCATAACAAATTTTAGTTCCCTTTTTATTGTTCATGAGTATTTAAGTCTATTTCACTACTCTCTGTTCACCTCCCCTTTGGGATGATTTTAAGGAGCTAATTGTAAGCAGGTCCTGCTATCTTTCATCCATGAAAGTACAACCAAGAACCTACTTGGGTCTTTTGTGCAGCCATATGAATTAACCAAGCACATGCATTCTGTATTGAGAATTTATGACTAGGGACCAGAGAAAATGTAAGATGTAATGAACATTCTTGGATTTATTGGAAAAGTAGAAATGGGTTAAGCATAGTCACAGATGGAAAAATAAGATTTTTGATCAAGGAAGAAAATGCCTGGCACCACAGGTATATTTTCCACACAGCAATTCTACCACTAATATACTGTCACTTTCACTTGGAAATCCAGGCTTCACAGTATACCACCTTAGGCACTTTATGTAACTTACCTCCGGTGATTTTAGATGCAGTCTGGATAGGCTGTGCTCAGGGTTTTAAGAGATCTTACAACAAGTTTCCTTTTCTAGCATTTTTATAATGTAGGACTTGGGGAATCTCTTCCTGGGTAACAGGTGCTCAGGATAGGCTTTGTGAGGTGTCCTCCATTGTGATAGTAAACGTCCATGTTTAAATAGTTAGGAGTGTGCATGCTATGCAAATGCAGAAAAGAAAACTGGAAACTAAGCTGAGGATGAAGACTGTGAAGGATTAGCTTTCATTTGTTTTAAAATTGGAAAAAATGGCTTTATGTGAATTTGGTTTTGATTTGCTACATAAATATATCTGCAGTTGGAAATTCACTCGAGGAATTCACTTGTCTCCAATAATCACTGTGTAAATCACAAAATGGCATGGCTTTCATTGTGCTTTATGGGGTTCAAATCTTCTGACTCCTCCCCCCAAAATCCTATGTAAGAGGAAATGGCTGGCTATTTGATCATGAGGATCCTGTGAATCTCCCTAAACCAGGCTAGCTCATTCAGAACCACAGACACATGGAGAAGGATATCTTTTCCATGTACCTTATGAAGACATCCTCAGACATAAATATGTACTGGTTTAGTGAATATATTGTGAATTTCCAATCTTCTTTTAAAAAGTAGACCAATAACCAAGATGGAAATTGGATAAAAGAGCACACAATAGCAATTTGAGCTCTCTCTTTTGACCTTTCTATAATCCCAAAGGTTTCAATGGACAAGACTGGAAATTGCTAAACAGTTTGTCTGCCAAGTACTTCACTCCACAGTAGTCTGCTAAATGTCCTGAGCAAACAATTAGCTATTAGCACTATGTGTCTTCTAGAGTCCTCCAGAAAATGTAAAATTTCTGGAAGGAGAAATATTTTAAGTCACTGGGGAATTAGTCTGTCAATTCAATTTGTGGTTCAGAAGTTAGGCTGACAGCCAAGCTCTCTAGGATAGGGCACAGGTGCTGGATGATAAAGGAACGGAGAGAGATATAATCAAGAAAATAACACCTTACTTCTAAAAGTTTATGACACCTATCTAACAGAGTATCAGCCATATAGATAACTTTTTTCTGTGTAAATTTTTAATTAAATTTTAATTTTTTTACATTATTTATATTTTGTTCACTTTGCATCCCAACTGTAGCCCCCTCTCTCATTCCCTCCCAATCCAACCCTCCTTCCTTTATCTCCTCCCATGCCCCTCTCTAAGTCCACAGATAGGGGAGGTCCACATCCCCTTCCATCTGACCCTCGCTTATGAGGGTTCATCAGAACTGGCTGCAATGTCCTCCTCTGTGTCCTGGCAAGGCTGCTCCTCCCTTGGGGAGTGTGGTCAAAGAGCCAAACACTGAGTTCATGTCAGAGACAGTCCCTCTTTCCCTTACTAGGGAACCCACTTGGATACTGAGCTGTCATGGGCTACATCTGAGCAGGGGTTCTAGTTTATATCCATGAATGTACCTTTGTTGGAGTACTCCTGAGCCCAGACATTTTGGTTCTGTTGCTCTCCTTGTGGAGTTACTGTCCCCATCATGTCTTACTAACTCCCCCTTCTTTCATAAGATTCCCTGCACTCTGCCCAAAGTTTAGTTATGAGTCTCAGCATCTGCTTTGATACATTGCTAGGTCGAGTCATTCAGAGGCCCTCAGCGGTAGGCTCCTGTCCTAGATAAGATAAACATACTAAAATCTGTACACCTGAAAAAGCTAAACAAGAAGGAGGACACGGAGTAAGAGGATCAATACTCACTTAGAAAGACAAATGGGAAGGACATTGGAAGACAGATAACTTTTAAATGGCCAATATTAGAACATTTTCTCAGTAAGAGATAGTCTCCCAAATCTTCATGTCCTGACTTATTTTACATATTTATTATATCATTCTTTAATGTATTGATTTTGTTTAGTCCATATAACAGGTTTTAATGAAAGTACTATTTTATACTCATATTTTAGGTGAGGAAACTGAGGCAAAGAAGAGATAAAGTCATAGCCCCAAAAAGACAGCCAAAATCCAAATCTCTGAAATATAGTTCTAGGGCCTGGGATAGTATTACACAATGTTCCATATCTCCAGAGAGTATACAATTTCTTCCCTGAGTCTGTCTAAAGAATGCTCATCCAAATTTTAATGCCAAAGCAAAGACCCCTTTGACTATGGCAAACATTTCACAAGAAACAATGAGAATATGGTCTTAGGGAACTATTGAGAAGGAAGGCAGCTGTGAACCCAAGCATTTGTGAACCCAAACATTGACCAGCTCAATAAAGATTTTGCCTGACAAAAGGGTATATTTCTAGATCTGCAGAGACTGATGCACCAATCAAGGACCATGCATGGGATTCAAATCTACCATCTTCAATAAAGGATCGTGATTTTTAGCTAGCTGGGATTTATATTCCTCTTTTTTTAAAGAAACAATTAATATGATGCATTCTGGATTGCCTCCTTGTGACTCGAGCTATTCCCAAAGAGAACTCTCATTCTACAATGAGAGCGGTAGCCTCTACAGTGAGGCTACCGCTCAGAGTACTAGGAAACAAAACACACACAAATACATTCATCTATTGTAGTTAGTCGATCATGAAAAACTGATCACCTTCATATATCTAGCCTTTACCCAGATTAGTAAAGCAAAAGTCATGACTTTGAAACTGGCTCTGTATCTTCAATAGGGGTGATCAACATCAGCCATTATATGCCCTATCCTGACTCTCAAATGTGTGGTCTGGGGACCTGTACCATGTGCATTGTAGAATGAGAGTTCTCTTTGGGAATAGCTCGAGTCACAAGGAGGCAATCCAGAATGCATCATATTAATTGTTTCTTTAAAAAAAGAGGAATATAAATCCCAGCTAGCTAAAAATCACGATCCTTTATTGAAGATGGTAGATTTGAATCCCATGCATGGTCCTTGATTGGTGCATCAGTCTCTGCAGGGACCCCTGGGCCCGGATTTCTTGGTCTCCTTGTGGAGCTCCTGTATCCTACAGGTCCTTCTATACCCCTATTCTTCCATAAGACTCCCTATGCTCTGCCCAAAATTTGTCTGTGAGTCTCTGCACCTGCTTTGATCCCCTGGGTGGGCTCTTTCAGAGGACATCTATGTATAGGCTCTGTTTCCTCTCTTCAGCCACTGCTGGGTGTCTATCCTATTTGCCTTCTGAATGAGAATTAAGCATCCTCCCCAGAGTTCTCCTTGTTATTTAGCTTCTTTAGGTCTGTGGATTTCAGTATGATTGTACAACTATGTTCATAGCAGTTTTATTTGTAATAGCTAGCTGTAAACAACCTAGATGACTTCAACTGAAAAATGGATAAAGAAATAGTGGTACGCTTACACAATGGAATATCATTCAGCTATTAAAAACAAGGAAACCATGAAATTTGCAGGGAAATGGATGGAACTAGAAAAGATCATTCTAAGTGAGGTAACCCAGAACCAGAAAGACATGCATGGTATATACTCACTTATATGCACAGATATTAGCCTAAGATGCTTTTATCAGGGTATTTTTATCATAGTAATAGGAATAAGACTAGAACAAAAGTGTTTTGATTTAAGTTTCTTTATAATGTGAAAAGTGCTATATTACCAATTTAACATAGATGATAATAACTTATTTTAAATTATTTAACTATAAACTAATATTAATATTAAACTATTTAAAGTTATGTAACTGTTAAGCCAACAATCAAGTAAAAAGTAAATCCATTTGAAAATGCTCAAAAAAAAAAAAACACTTAAAGATATGCTCAACCTCATTAGCCATTAGGGAAATGCAAATCAAAACGACCCTGAGATTTCACCTTACACCCATCAGAATGGCCAAGATGAAAAACTCAAGTGACAACACATGCTGAAGAAGTTGTGGAGAAAGGGGAACCCTCCCCCACTACTGGTGGGAATGTAAACTTGTACAACCACTCTGGAAATAAATCTGGCGCTTTCTCAGACAACTAGAATAGCGCTTCCTCAAAATCCAGCCATACCACTCCTAGGCATATATCCAAAAGAGGCTCAAGTACACAATAAGGACATTTGCTCAACCATGTTTGTAGCTGCTCTATTTGTACTAGCCAGAAGCTGGAAACAGTCCAAATGCCCCTCAACTGAAGAATGGATGCAAGAATTGTGGTACATCTACACAATGGAGTGTTACTCAGCAATGAAAAATAAGGAAATCATGAAATTTGCAGGTAAATGGTGGGACCTGGAAAGGATCATCCTGAGTGAGCTGTCCCAGAAGCAGAAAGACACACACGGTATATACTCACTCATATAGACATATAACATTGGATAAACCTAGTAAAATCTGTACATTTAAGAAACTAATCAAGAGAGAGGACCTTGACTAAAACGCTCAATCCCCATCCTGAAAGGCAAAGAGGATGGACATCAGAAGAAGAAGAAAACAGGAAACAACCTAGGAACTGGCCACAGAGGGCCTCTGAAAGCCTCTGCCCTGCAGACTATCCCTCCCAGTCCCTCCCTCCCTCCCTTATCTCCACTGTGCCCCTTGCCAAGTCCACTAATAGGGGGGACCTCCTCCCCATTCATCTGATCCTGTTTTATCAGGTATCTTCAGGACTGGCTGCAAAGCTCTCCTCTGTGGCCTAATAGGACTGCTCCTCCCTTGGGGGGTGGGGAGGCCAAAGAGCCAGTCATTGAGTTCCTGTTAGAAATAGTCCTTGTTCCCCTCACTATGGGAAACCAATTGGTTACTGCTACCACAGGCTACATCTGAGCAGAGGTTCTAGGTTACATTCATACATGGTCCTTGGTTGCATGTCAGTCTCAGAAAAGACCCTGTGCCCAGATATATTTGGTCCTTGTGGAGCTCCTATCCTTTCCTCATCAGACTAACTCCCCTTCTTTCTTATGATTCCCTGTACTCTGCCAAAGGTTTGGTCATGAGTCTTTGCTTTGGAAATACTGCTAGTTAGAGTCTTTCAAATGCGCTCAGTAGACTCCTGTCATATGTTCAATGCGCATTCCCTCTGTCTTTAAAAAAGAGGATTGATAATCTTACCCCATGTCCGCTCTCTTGATTATCTTTTTTAGGTGTATAGATTTCATTATGTTTATCATATCTTATACGTCTACATAAGTGAGTATATACCGTGTTTGTCTTTCTCCTTCTGGGATATTTCACTCAGGATCATCTTTTCTAGATCCCACCATTTGCCTGCAAATTTCATGATTTCCTCCTTTTTGATTGCTGAGTAGTATTCCATTGTGTAAAAATACCACAATTTCTGTACCCATTCCTCCGTTGAGGGACATCTGGGTTGTTTCCAAGTTCTGGCTATTACAAATAAAGCTGCTATAAACATGGTTGAGCAAATATCCCTTTTGTGTACTTGAGCAAACTTTGGGTATATACCTAGCAGTGGTATAGCTGGATCTTGAGGAAGCACGATTCCTAATTGTCTTAGAAAGCACCAGATAGATTTCCAGAGTGGTTGTATCAGTTTACATTCACACCAGCAGTGGAGGAGGGTTCCCCTTTCTCCACAACCTCTCCAGCATGTGTTGTCCCTTGAGTTTTTCATCTTGGCCATTCTGATGGGTGTAAGGTGATATCTCAGGGTCGTTTTGATTTGCATTTCCCTGATGGCTAATGAGGATGAGCATTTCTTTAAGTGTTTCTCTACCATTCGATATTCCTCTGTCGAGAATTCTCTGTTTAGCTCTGCTCAGCATTTTTTAATTGGATTACTTGGTTTGCTGCTTTTCAGCTTCTTTAGTTCTTTATATATACTCGATATTAGTCCTCTGTCAGATAATGGGTTAGTGAAGATTCTTTCCCAATCTGTAGGCAGGCATTTTGTTTTGATGACAGTGTCCTTTGCTTTACAGAAGCTTTCAGTTTCATGAGGTCCCATTTATTGATTGTTGCTCTTAGAGCCTGTGCTGTTGGTGTTCTGTTCAGGAAGTTGTCTCCTGTGCCAATGAGTTCTAGGCTGTTCCCCACTTTTTCTTCTAACAGATTTAGAGTATCTGGTTTTATGTTGAGGTCTTTGATCCACTTGGACTTTAGTTTTGTGCAGGGTGATAAGTATAGATCTATTTTCATTTTTCTGCATGTGGACATCCAGTTGGACCAACACCATTTGTTGAAGATACTGTCTTTTTTCCATTGAATGGTTTTGGCTGCTTTGTCAAAAATTGAGTATTCACAGGTGTGTGGGTTTATTTCTGGGTTTTCTATGCGGTTCCATTGATCCTCCTTTCTGTTTCTATGCCAATACCATTCAGTTTTTATTACTATTGCTCTGTAGTACAACTTGAGATAGGGGATGGAGATACCTCCAGATGATCTGTTGTTGTACAGGATTGTTTTGGAGATTCTGGGTTTTTTGTTTCTCCATATGAAGCTGAGAATCTTTTTTTTAAGGTCTGTAAAGAGTTGAGTTGGTATTTTGATGGGAATTGCATTGAATCTGTAGATTGCTTTTGGCAGGATGGCCATTTTCACAATGTTAATCCTACCAATCCATGAGCACGGGAGATCTTTCCATCTTCTGAGATCTTCTTCAATTTCTTTCTTCAGAGACTTGAAGTTTTTCTCAAACAGGTCTTTCACTTGCTTGGTTAGTGTCACCCCAAGGTACTTTGTGTTATTAGTGGCTATTGTGAAGGGTGTTGTTTCCCTAATTTCGTTCTCGGCCCTTTTGTCTTTGGTATACAGGAGGGCTTCTGATTTTTTTTGAGGTGATTTTGTATCCTGCCACTTTGCTGAAGGTGTTTATCAGCTGGAGGAGTTCTCTGGTTGAATCTTTGGGTTCGCTCATATATACTATCATATCATCTGCGAATAGTGACACTTTGACCTCTTCCTTTCCGATTTGTATCCCCTTGATCTCCTTTAGTTGTCTTATTGCTCTGGCTAGGACTTCAAGTACTATGTTGAAGAGGTAGGGAGAGAGTGGGCAGCCTTGTCTTGTCCCTGATTTCAGTGGGATTGATTTAAGTTTCTCTCCATTGAGTTTGATGTTGGCTATAGGCTTGCTGTATATTGCCTTTTCTATGTTTAGATATGTGCCTTGTATTCCTGATCTCTCCAAGACTTTAAACATGAATGGGTGTTGGACTTTGTCAAATGCTTTTTCAGCATCTAAGGAGATGATCATGTGGTTTTTCTCCTTCAGTTTGTTTATGTGGTGGATTACATTGATGGATTTCTGTATGTTGAACCACCCTTGCATGCCTGGGATGAAGCCTACTTGGTTGTGGTGGATGATATCTTTGATGTGTTCTTGGATTCGGTTTGCAAGTATTTTATTGAGTATTTTTGCGTCAATGTTCATAAGAGAGATAGGTCTGAAGTTCTCTTTTTTTGTTGGGTCTTTGTGTGGTTTAGGTATCAGGGTGACTGTTGCTTTATAGAATGAGTTTGGTAATGTACCTTCTGTTTCTATTTTGTGGAATAGTTTGAGAATTGGTGTTAGCACTTCTTTGAAGGTCTGGTAGAATTCCGCGCTGAAACCATCTGGCCCAGGGCTTTTTTTGGAGGGGAGACTGTGAATGACTGCTTCAATTTCCTCGGGGGATATAGGGCTGTTCAGTCTTTCTACCTGATCTTGACTTAATGTTGGAAGATGGAATCTATCAAGAAAATTGTCCATTTCGTTTAGGTTTTCAAATTTTGTGGCATATTGGCTTTTGTAGTATGACCTAATGATTGTTTGAATTTCCTCTGTGTCTGTAGTTATGTCACCCTTTTCATCTCTGATTTTGTTGATTTGGATAGATTCTCTCTGCTTTTTAGTTAGTTTGGCTAAGGGTTTGTCGATCTTGTTGATTTTCTCAAAGAACCAGCTTTTTGTTTCATTGATTCTTTGAATAGTTTTATTTGTTTCTAAATGATTGATTTCAGCATTGAGTTTGATTATTTCCAGCTTTCTGGTCCTCTTGGGTGTATCTGCTTCTTTTTTTTTTCTAGAGTTTTCAGTTGGGCCATTAAGTTGTTTGTATGTGATGTTATGAATTTCTTCTTGCAGGCACTCAGTGCTATAAATTTTCCCCTGAGCACTGCTTTCAATGTGTCCCATACATTTGGGTATGTTGTGCCTTCATTTTCATTGAATTCTATGAAGTCTTTAATTTCTTTCTTTATTTCTTCCTTAACCCAGCTGTCGTTGAGTAACAAGTTGTTCAGTTTCCATGTGCGTGTAGGCTGTTTGTTATTTCTGTTGTTGTTGAGGTCCAGCTTAAGTCCATGGTGGTCAGATAGAATACAAGGGGTTATTTCAATCTTTTTGTATCTGTTGAGGCTTGCTTTATGACCAACTATATGGTCTATTTTGGAGAAGGTTCCATGTGGTGAAAACAAGGTATACTCTTTTGAGTTTGGATGAAAAATCTGTAGACGTCTATTAGGTCCATTTGATTTAGGGTCTCTGTAAGTGTTTTTATTTCCCTATTTGTTTTCTGTCTAGTTGATCTGTCCCTTGGTAAGAGTGGAGTGTTGAAGTCTCCCACTATTAGGGTTTTAGGATCAATGTGTGATTTAAGCTTTAATATTCTTTCATTTACGAATGTAGGTGCTCTTGTATTTGGGGCATAGATATTCAAAATTGTGATGTCCTCTTGGTGGATTTTTCCTTTGATGAGAATATAGTGGCCGCCCTTATCTTTTTTGATTAACTTGGGTTGAAAGTCTATTTTATTAGATATTAGGATGGCTACTCCCGCTTGTTTTCTGGAACCATTTGCTTGAAAGACATTTTTCCAGCCCTTTACTCTGAGGTAGTGTTTATCTTTGTTGCATAGGTGTGTTTCTTGGATGCAACAGAATGATGGATCCTGTTTCCGCAACCATTCTGTTAGTCTGTGTCTTTTAATTGGGGAGTTGAGTCCGTTGATGTTGATAGAAACTAGTGACCAACAATTGTTACTTACTTTAGATGTGGTGTTGGTGGTGTCACTGAGTTTCATTGCTTGTCTTCTTTTGGTTTTTTTGTTGTGTAGTTATCTATTTCCTCTGTTTCCTTCGATGTAGTTGTTTTCTTTGGTTTGGAGTTTCCCTCCTAGTAGCTTTTGTAGAGCTGGGTTACTATGTAGATATTGTTTAAATTTGGTTTTGTCTTGGAATATCTTGAATTCTCCGTCTATGTTGATTGAAAGTTTTGCTGGGTATAGTAGTCTGGGTTGGAATCTGTGGTCCCTTAACAAATGTATGATTTCTGTCCAGGCCCTTCTGGCTTTCATAGTTTCTGTTGAGAAATCTGGTGTGATTCTGATAGGTCTACCTTCATATGTTACTTGGCCTTTTTCCCTTGCTGCTTTTAGAATTTTTTCTTTGTTCTGTAGGTTCAGTGTTTTGACTATGATGTGACGTGAAGAATTTCTTTTCTGGTCTAGTCTACTTGGTGTTCTGTAGGCCTCTTGTATGTTTATGGCCATCTCCTTCTTTAAGTTGGGAAAGTTTTCTTCTATAATTTTCTTGAAATTATTTTCCAGACCTTTGAGCTTGATGTCTTCTTTTTCTTCTACTCCTATTATTCTTAGGTTTTGTCTTTTCATGGTGTCCTTGATTTCTTGGATGTTTTGTGTTTGGGACTTTTCTGATTTTATTTTTTCTTTGAGAGACGTGTCAATTTCCGCAAGTGTATCTTTGGCTCCTGAGATTCTTTCTTCCATCTCTTGTATTCTGTTTTTGATGCTTATCTTTGTAGTTCCTGATCTTTTCTCTATGTTCTCCAGCTCCTGGTTTTTCTCTATTTGTGTTTTCTTTATTGATTCTAATTCTGTTTTCATATCTTGCACCATTTCCTTCATATGTTTGAATGTGGACTCCTGCTTTTCAATGATAGCTTCTATTTTTTTGTCCGTTTCCTCTCTACGTATCACTAATTGTGCCTCTACTTCTTTGGGTATAATTGCCTGTATTTCTATGAGAGCTTTGTTTATTTCTTCTTTATTTGCCTTCATTTGTGTGGACATTTCTTTGAGAGCTTTGTGCATTTCTTCTCTGTTTGCCTCAATTTTCGTGATCATTTCTCTGAGAGCACAATTTGTTTCCTCTTGGTTAGTCTCGATTTCTTTGGTTATTTCTCTGAGGGCTTTGTTCATTTCATCTTTATGGGCCTCTAATAGCTGGAGAAACATAGTTTTGAGGTCATTTTCTTGTATATCTAGTGAATTGAAGTGTCCATTGTTTTGTGGGGTTGCTGGTGAGGTCATTATGTCCTGATTTTTGTTGGGAGTGTTCTTATGTCTGCCTCTAGCCATCTGGTTATTTATAATCCTCAGTGGTTATTCCTCGAGATTGTAGTTTGATCCTCTCTTTCTGTTTTCTGAACTGTTTTTTCTGGAAGATGAGAGAAGTTCACTGCTTTGGGAGTGCGTCCTGTGTTTTCAGTTTTGCCTAAGTAAGGAATGTGACGCTGGCGCTATTCGCATGCGCTTTTAGCGGGCGCAGTGTGCATGCGCGAATTCTCTTACTATTACAGTGGCCTGTAAGCCACTATTACGCAGTTCTGACTGAGGTCCAGGGATTGTTTGCCTGGATTACCTTGGTGGACCCGAAAGGCAGAGGCTTCAATGCTGGGGTCGCTTTCCCAATAATCCCTATGATGCCCACACTAGGAGTGTGGGTGGCAGGGATCTCGTCTGGTTGCTTCTGTGGAGAGGCCCTGGGTCTGGGGCAATCTCTCCCTAGAAGGCTCACTCACTGTCTTGCAGGGCCAGTTGAAATGCACAGGGGTTCCCCTTGCTCACTACTCTCAGTTTTGGTCCTGCTGCGGAAGTGCACGGGTAGGCTAACAGTCAGCTCTGTGACACTGTGGCCGCAGGACTCGGTGTCCACCTTTCCTGTGTGCTGCCTCTTTGTCCTTTCCCTCTGCCAAGAGGGGTTATGTTGACTGGTCCCTGGGTGGCGCGGGAAAGAGTTAGGGTGAGTGTACTCAATCCCAGATCCTGGGCCCAGATCTCTCTGCCAGAAGCAGCCTAGCGGTAGAATCTATGTTTGCTGATCCCAAGAGAGTACCGGGTAGGGTTGAGTGTCCTCAGATCCAGAGCTTGGGTTTCTCTGCTAGGGGCCGCTAGGTGAGCTGGAGAGAGGGTGCTGTGTCCTTGGCAGGCTGTCTCTCTGTCCTTCCCCTCTGACCTTCTCCTCTGCTAGGGCAAGCTTATGGAGGTGCTCTCAGGGGAGTGCCAGCAGGGGTTGGGGCTTCTCAGTCTGATCCTGAGACGGCGTTTCTTTGCCAGGGGTCGGGGGGGGGGGGGGGGG
>NW_026590654.1:2283238-2304729 GCF_907164565.1 Psammomys obesus | reverse complement strand
GGGGGGGGGGGGGGGGGGGGGGGGGCGGTGATAGAACTTGCTGCTAGACCTTATTGCGCTGGACCCAGGATAATCTCAGGACGTGTAGAATGACCACAGTCCCAGATCCCGAGCTGTAGTTTGTTTGCTAGGAGCAGCCGTCAGCACTGGAGTTCCGGCACTGTGAAGCCGCTGTGCGTCTCTTTATCCTTCTGCTCCGCTGCGGCAGGGTGATGGCGGCATTTGGGGGAGTGTCCGAAAGGATTGGGTTTTCTCAGCCCCAATCTCGGGTTGGGGTACAGACAATGTGGTCTGTGGCAGATTCTGCTGGACGCCTCCTGCCTCCTCCGAAGAGGGAGTAGGGATTTTGAGCTGGGCGCGCAGCTGCAAACTGTGCACGGCGGGAGCTCAATTGTGATGGCGGCAGGTACCCGTGGTTGGAGAGACCTTCCAGGGAAAGACTGGGTGACCCGTGAGCAGTCTGGCAACTTTCCTTCCCCGTGGGGTTTTTTTACAACTGGGACTCCCAGCCTAAGGCACCCTTGTGCCCACTAATCAGCCTGGGAAAGTGATCGGGACAAGCAGGCTTGTGGCACCAGCCCGGAGACCCAAAGCCCGCGTTGCCGGGTTCTCTTCCGGGTTCTGGCTGGGCAGCCGAGAGTGGACCTGACCGCTTCCCACGCCGTGGGAGCCTCCCCTCACCTGGGAAACACAATTGATCGTTGTTGTTTTAGGGCCCAGAGTTCAGTCTCCTGGTCGCTGCACGGAGTGTGTTGTCCCGCTTCTCAGACATGGTGTTCTCCCGGTGCCGCCATCTTGGCCCCTGAGTCCGTATTTCTTAAGATCATAGTTTAGTATATGTTGTGTGTGTTCATACAAGTGTTTGCATGTATAGTGTACATGTAGAGATCAGAGAACAATTTTTCAGGAGTTTGCTCTTGACCATTTTGTTTTGAGTCTGGGTCTTTCTTGTTCCTTTTGGTGTGGTACTCATGCCAGGCTAGCTCATTCAAGTTGATTTTAAAACTCATTTCACTTTAGCAATCAAAGTCATATAGTGTAGTATGAAAATAGGTGTTCAAATAAACAGAAATGAATAAAAGTTAGAAATACATCCCTCCCCCTACACACATAGCCAACTGATTTTCAACCCTGACGCACAAACAGCTTAGTGGAGAAACAACAATGGCAATGGTGCCAAGGTAATTCAGTTGGGAAATATTATTTCCAATAAACATTTCTTTGATAACTACAAACACAGAGTCGAAACAACCAGACCTTGACTTGTTTTATACCATATATAAAATATAACTAAAATGATTACAGACCTACAAATTTAATACCAAGTCCAATAAAACTTCTAGGAAGCAAATAGAGATGTAAACCTCATGATCCTGAGTCATGTCTTATTTCATAAATAAGACAGAAACAGCACAAGCACTAATAAATTGGCCCTCCTAAAATAATTTTTTTTCAAAATGTTTTCTAATAAAGTCAAGACATACATACATACATACAGTAAGAGGGAAACTATATATCTATTAAATGATCTTCATCTAGAATACATGAAGAACTGAAGTGGAAATATCTGTTTTCCTTAAAGACTGAGTTTTGTTATGTGATGATCTTTTGTTGCAAGCTGGGCATGTGATATTTTTGCCCAGGTTGGCTTGTGAGAGGGCACATGATATTTTGCTGTGAGTTCTCATGTGTGATAGGCATGACTTTGGCCTGCTGAGAACATCCATGAATGGACTCTGAGGAGAGGACATATATTACGGGCCCATTCACAATGAGACATTGCTTTTTTGGGTCGACATGGCTGTGCTTGTCTTCTGTGCTTCCACACTTGACTTTACAAAGAGAAATATTCCAGAGAGCTTCTCTGGGCAATCCAACTGGGTCTTGTAGCTTTCTCTGACTTCGTGTGGCTACTCTGTATTGACCTTTAGACTGGACTCTGGTAGCCTGATGACTGAGTCTTGTAATCCCCTAAAGACCCATCGACCCAACCCTAATCAACAGGAAGTAGATAAAAGAGAACTACACCCCTTTTCCTTACTAATCACCTACCTAAGGTTGTGTGAGGTAGGAAGGGAGGTAAAGGTGCTTAAGCACCCTAAATAAAGTAGGTTTGGTGAAAAATCTAAGCCTACAAAGAACCATGTACAACTTAATAACAACAACAACAAAAACTTACTTAAAAAAGATTTGAAGAGCAACTCAGCAAATATATCCATATGGAAAATAAATGTAAGATAAGCAATGTGATTAACCATTAAGAAAATGCAAATTAAAATCATCATATTACTACAACCCTGCTCTAACATGGCTAAAATGTAAAATGCTGAAATTGCCAAATGTTTAAAACACTAAGGCAGCCTCACCCTCGGACCCTGAACCTGAGAGTGCACTCTTCACACCGCTCTGGAGAGCGGTTTGGTCATCTCTTGCAGGGCAAACATGCTCACTTTATGACCCTTCAGTTCCAAAAATAAAGCGAACACGTGTTCACAAATACAAAGGAGATGAGACCCCGTCATCTGACACAAGGCTAGAAAACATGGGAGCAATTCTACAGCAGAGTTCCACTCATCAGTGAAAAAGGAACAATGGATAGCTACGTAAAATGATACAGAAAATTCTCAGAAGGAAGTAGGTAAGAAAGGCCAACTACATAGACTGTGTTCACTTTGTATTAATGTAAGAAAATTGAACATATAATGACTAAAAGCCAGTCAGTGGTTGCTTTATATTGGGAGACTGGGGAAGAGAACCCAGGTTTTGTTCTCTGAACCCACATCAGGCAGCTAAAACTGCCTATAACTCCTGCTCCATAGGTTCTTACATTGTCATTGGCCTCTGTAGGCACCTGCATATATATATCTGATACTCACATATAGACACACACAAAAGTATAGATAAAATAAATCTAAAAACACAAGTAGGGATTAAATCCAGTCTCTTGCTTACAGGCTGTTTCTTTAAGCCCTATGTTAATTTTCATGGTTAATTTTAAGAGTTGAATTAAATGGCAGTGTATATTATAAAGATTCACTCCACTTTTATCTGTGATAAGGTAAAGTTAACAGATCAGCAAACCACTGATTGAAGAGACAGAAAAAAATTAACATCTGAAAATAAAATCCCTCTGCTGCTTCCTGTTATTTATTTAAAAAAAAAAACAGTACTGTGAAAGGAATGGGAGAAAACTTTGGTTTTGCAGAAACCTACTAAGAGACATAGAAAAGAATAAGGAAATCTGAAAATGGTGGTAAAGCACAAGCCATCAAAACCAACTGAAGTGTCATTCCTCACCAACTATAAAAATCTAATATAATACTTTGTAACTATCATTTTCAAAATTTTTCATTTAAAGGTAAAAACTTTCCTCCATCTCTGTGTAAATGCAGAGCATATTTATTTCTGTGTAATTTTAAATCGATTTTAGAGCTACAGAGAAAGGGTCATTGATCAAAGCACCTTTAGCACGCTGTCCTTATGGAGGGACCTGGAAGAAATTCTTCAGCTGTTGTTTTTCATTCTATCTAGCTGGCTGGCTGGCTATGGAGGAAGAAAGCTGAGCAAAGTGTGTCTCCATCTATACAGTTACTATAGCAACTTCATAGAGGCTTACTGAGACATGCATAATAAGCATTTAAGCAGTACGAAACTTGGCATCAAGCAGCTACTTCTTAGGTCCTTGTGTAGCTGGGCACTCAAAGTTCCTCAGCAAGGTCTCCTGTGGCCATAGCCTTGTTGCTCTGTAGTCCCAGCTCCAGCCTTAACCTTGTCCCTCTGCCATTGTTTTCTGCACTTCTAACCTCAGCAAGGGCTCCTGGCAGAGCAAGAGGCAGGGAGGGCTCTGCTACTTGCCTGCCTATGATGTTACCACTTGAAAGGGAAAGGTACCCCTCCCAAGTCCACAGAATAAATAACAAAATTGTTTGCATGTACACAGTGTTACCGTTTCCTGATGTGCAGAAAAATAGTATTTTTTAATTACATCTCTAAGAACCTGTCCTAAGCCAGAATGCTACCAATCACATCTAATTAAGTACAGTGGTGTCTATGTTTCCTTTCTGTTGTTGAGCTAAGGACCAGGACCAAGAACAGCATGGGGAAGAAAAGGGTTATTTCATCTTACTGGTTATTTCATCTTAATTGTAGGTGACAATTAATATTTACTACTAATTATCTTTTAGTAAATCTGCTGCTGTTAATCAAAGAAGCTGTATAACAAAATCACCACCACAGGGACTAGGTTTATTTAGTTAACCTAGAACACAATGCTGGGCAATAGTTTCTCCCTCTTAAACCTCCAAGCCCTCATAGTTTCCTAACATTTAGATTTTACCCATTCTACTTGCTTTTTGTGAAATCTTAGGGCTAGTTCATTATCCAGGACATTCCAAGATCTATCCTCTAGCTCTGCCCCCTATCTCTCTCTCCTTCCCCTTTCTCCTCCCACTCATTTCCTACCTCCTGGATCCTCCCCTCTTTCCTGTCCTCTGGCTCCTCCCATTGCTCAGCATTGTGGCTAGTTGCTTTATTTTGGCCTATTTACACAAAGTTGAGATAGGATGCTTAGAATAAGTATCACAATGCAATATCTGGATTGAAACCAGAGAGTGTGGGGGGGGGAAGAGAAATCAGCATTTGAATGAAGAAGGGTAAGGTGTACACATTTCAAAAGAACATTATACCAACATACTGGTTATCATTTATCATGAAGGGAAGTCAGGGTAGAATCTCAAGGAAGAAGCCTTGAGTCAGAAATTAAAACAATGGCCATGGAGGAATGTAGCATATTGGCTTTCTAACCATTGCTCCTGGTTGTGCTCAGTCTGCTTTCTTATATGGCACAGGTTCACCTGTCCAGGGTTCCACCACCCAGAATGGGTAATCAATCATTAATTAAGAAAATGCCCCAACAGACTTGTCTACATCTAATAAAAGCATTTTCTCAATTGAGATTCTCTCTTCCCAGATGACCCTAGCTCATATCAAGTTGACAAAAGCTAACCATCATACACAAAGACAGATCTTAGACACAATAATGGCAGTTACCCTTTTAGTGAGTGTTTGTTCAAGGACATGAAGAAAATTTGTATCATATAATCTTTTCAGTGACTCAGCAAGGTAGGTATTCATGTTATGATTATTATCATCATTATCATTCCTACTGTAGATAAACTGATCAGGGCTGAAAGAAGTTAAGAAATTTCAAAAAACAATCAGAAATTAAACCAAAGAGACTTGGCAAACTTGGCAAACTCAGCATGTCATAAAGGTTAATGTGAACTTCCCAAAAGGACAGGAAAAACAAGGTGACCTAGAGGAGGATTTGAGTAGGGGCCTAACTGTAACTTTTAGTCTTGAGTCCTGTAGCCCAACCATTGCACTGAGTGGCAAGAACCTAAAGCAGGAGGCCTGAACATGACATCAGGGGACACTTTTCTCTGTCTCAGCTCTCTTTACTCCCTAAAATCTATTTAACAAACACCTTCTATTTCCTGCCATACTGCCCATCATCTGCAATTCACAGTGACATAATATATAAACACTTCCTTTATGCAAAGTTTTCTTTTGAAAATTGATCAGAGCTAAGTAGGTGGGCCAGCAGCTGAGAGAAACAACTAAGAGTAAAGGTTGGATGTGGGTGGGGGTCAATGGAAAAAAAAATCAGAACTATATTTGCACTCTCTTGGGAAAAATGACTAAGCAAAATAAATGTGATCATTCGAAGCAGTCACTCATTTTGTGCTTTGTAAAAAGGGCAGGATGATTTTGCTTTCTCCCACTCAAAGCCATTTTAAAGCAATCCAAGAGTTTACTTTCCCAGAGAGAAGCGAGATGATATAGAGCTATTATTTACACGGAGAATTTACTGATGGTTAGATTATACCTTTACATATACATACACACATACACACACATATAGATATGTATATGTATGTATATGTAAAGGGATGGTAGAATCTAAAGAAAATCAAGTGTTCACTCTTGTTCAACTCTTTGAAGATATGGCATTAATAGAGCGGCAAGGAGAGGACAAGAAACAAAATAAAAAACTGGTTCACCTTTTAACACAATCCCATAATTTTCTTCTGGGGACTGGGGATAGGGAAGTCAAGCATGGTAAATGGGGCAGTAAACTAGTCTCTCTTCAGCAGTGTGCCACTCATAGTGAAAAAAATCATGTCCTCTTTCCTGTAGAATACCAATATTCATGTTTGTAGTCTATGCAAAGGTGCTCAGCTGTGTGTGTGTGGGGGGGGGACAATAGAAGCTAATACACTCTTTAAAAATCCTTGCTCTCAAAAACAACTTTGAGTTCTTCACCACATGTAAAGGCCTTAAAGGGCGTCTAAAACTCATTTCAAGGAAAATATAACTGCTGAAAACAAACAAACAAACAAACAAACAAACAAAATACAAAACCCATACTTGTTTCCTAAGGTTATTGGAAGAAAGTACCACAAAGCAAGTGGCTTAGAACAGCAGAAAGCTGCAGTGTCACAGCTCTGAGCCCAGAAGCTCAGAATCAACTGTCAGCACAGTGCTGACTAATGCTGCTGGTTGTGGTGGTGGTGGGAACATTTCCTCACCTCCTCCCAGATCTCTGGGCAAAGGTGTCATGTTGGTTAGCTTTTATGTCAACTTGACACAAGCTAGGGTCATTGGAAAGATGGACTCTCAATTAAGAAAATGTCTCTGTAAGAAAGGCCTATAGGCAAGTCTATTAGGCATTTTTCTTGATTGGTGTGGAAGAGCTTAGATAGCTAATAGATGGAATCAGCTCTTGTCAGGTGGTCCTGAACAGTTAAGAAAAAAAGCCTGAGTAAGCCATGAGTGAGCAAGCCAGTAAACAGCATCCATTCATAGCCTCTGCCTGGAGTTCTTGCCCCAACCTCCCTCCATGATGGATCATAGACTGTTAGCTGAAATAGACACTTTTGGTCACGGTATTTTATCACAGTAATAGAAACCCAAGACAGTTGCCAATTTTGTCAGTCCACAACTTCAAACCACTTCAGTCCAGCAGCTGCCTTTGTTATCACATGACTTCTCAGGCCCCTGTGCTGACATACTATTTTCTTCTCCTTATAAAGACAGTAGGGAGACTGGATTAGGGATTGCCCAAATGACTGCAATTTAATTTTATCTAAAGAACTAATTTCTAAATAAGGTCAGTTCTCAGATGCTAGAGTACTAGAATTCCAACATATCTTTTATGAGGAAGATGCATAACACAAGTGAGAATCCAGCATCTCATGCTCATATGCCTACTTTCTTAGAAGTCAAACAGTAGCTAAAAACAGTTCTGCAGCTGTGCTTCATAAATTGCTACAAATTTATTTTCACCTGTAC
This sequence comes from Psammomys obesus, assembly GCF_907164565.1. Taxonomy (NCBI): domain Eukaryota; kingdom Metazoa; phylum Chordata; class Mammalia; order Rodentia; family Muridae; genus Psammomys; species Psammomys obesus. The sequence goes on along the minus strand of NW_026590654.1, from coordinate 2,297,376 downwards.
TTTATTTGTGTGCATGTGTGTGAGTGCGTGTGTACGCATGCCTGTGTATGTGTGGGAGCATGCATGCATCTGTGTGCATTTGTTTGTGTGTACATGGTTTGTGTGTGTGTGTGTCCCCGTGTGTGAATATTATCCGACTTACTCAATTACTTACTCTCCATATTAGTTTTTAAGACAGTTTTACTGCATCTTTACCAATTACAACTGTGCTCCTGTGCCCATCTTCCCAATGCTAGTATTGCAGATTCAGGCTAATGTACCAGGCTTTGTGCATGGTAGTGACAATCTGAATTCAAGTCCTCATGCTTGCCTGGCAAGCTCTTTTGCATTCTGTGCAGTTTTTCTAACTATGTATTTTCTATTTCTTCTTAGTAGCAATTAGTTATCAACTGTTACTAAAATTACTTAAAGACAAAAACGTTATGGTCAGAACAAAAGGATGACTGTACTGACTGCATCTCAGGAAACAGGCATGACCACACCTAAATTTCCTTTGCTTCCCTCTTTTTCTCTCTCAAATTTCAACTGTTTCCCCTTCCTTCCATCATGATGATTGTTTTAAAAATATACATGTTTCCTTTGCTCACAGAAATATTCCTGAAGACCAGATTGGGGTGTCAATGAAGTATTTCAAAACTTGAAGCTTTCATTCGAGAATGAGATAGAAATGTAATTAATGAAACCAGTCACCTGTGCAAATACAAAACTATTCCCCAGGAACATCAAACTCTGCTCTCAGTGACCTCTCGAGAACCGTGCCTGTCCAGGACTGTGGTTAATAAACCAGGTTTAAGGGCTGGGTCAATTAATTTTTCATAACTTTGTTCAATTTCTCTAACTTTTCTCTGCTTCACCTGTGAAGTACGTTAGTGGGACTTACTTTATATAATTATAAAAATTAAATGAGAGATTTTATCCATAATCTAATAGTAGTATTAACGATAGGTGGTGGCTGTAATTCTAACTGTGGAAATAGTAATAGTTATGGCAGTAATCATTATGCTTATGTTATATTTGTCATTGCTCTAGTAAAGTATGGGAAATGATCTAAAAAGGAAAAAAGAAGTTTATTTTGGCTTATGGTCTCCAAGGTTCCAATTCTCTGTTGAGCAAGTTGTTTACACCACAGTACCCAAGAAGAAAAAATGAAAGAGAAGGAGGTACTGGAATCACATACCCAGTAACTTACTTCTCCTAACAAGGTCCAACTTCCACTGTTTGCACATGTGTATACATATACTGTAATAATACCATCACCAACTACAGGTTAAGCCTTCACTACATGAGCTGTTGAGAAGTGCTTAAGATACAAACCATAATAATGTTGTCAGTTTCAATACATATGTCAGAATAACAAGCAAAGCACAAGAAAAAAATGATGTCAAAGGGCACTTTGACTCATTATGCTGCAGCTGTTCCCTGAATGAGTCTAAATTATCTACTCTTGATAGATATCAACCCTACATATTTCTTTGAACTACTGTATCTCAAGAACCATTAAAATCACCAAAGTCTATTTTTGTAATTTGAACTCATTACTCATCAGCCAATGTGCTATTTATATAATTGGACTTTTAAATGTCTTTCTTATAGATCAAAACAGAACACCTTCTTAAATGTATGTTTAGTATTACAAACACTTGGTATTCTGGTATATACATCAATCTTGTGAGTTGAATGGTTCTTCCTTGAGGAATTAGTTCTGTATAAGAACATCAACATAAGGTTCCGCCTCTTCATATTTGATAACCTCAACATGGCCAACCCTGAGCTCCCTAAACAGATGCCTTGGGATTCAGGACACTTCATTGTCCTCATATCTCTATTTGTATCTTTCAAATACAATATAAATCCCACTTAGATTATATCCATGACACTCTTCCTGCATCTTCTTTTGTCACATTGCTTTTCTCTGGTGTTGTCATCTCTCTCTCCACAAATACTTGTGAGTTTCCCCCTAGACAATCCCTTGGTATTTTTCACTGACATTAATATTCATTAATTGCATATACTTCCATTGAAAATCTTCTTTAAGGAATAGAATAAGCTAAATATGGCTGATCAAATACCCATTAAAAACAGTGATAGTCTTCCTTCAAAACCCAAAGTCATAGACAAAGAGAAATTTAAAACCCCCAACTACTCATTTCTATCCCAAAACCCAAAGTGAAGTTTTCAAGTAGCATTAAAAACAGAAGAGTCCACAGAGGTGAAGAATGAAACAAAATATCTCTTGAAAAATGAAACTACCCATCAGCTGCAGATGTGAGGTACTGAGCAAATCAGAAGGCTTAAACAACTGATAGGCTTAGGTGGAGCTGAATGCACATGGGCACCAAGCCTTAAAGATGAAAATAGGTAACAAATAAAAAACAGAAGTAGTTCACTGCTATAAATGACAACTGACAGGCACATTAGAGCAAAAGACTCCAGCAAAGGTAGCTAGAGAATAGTAAGAGATTTTTTTCTGAAATAATTCTTTTAGTTCCCCCCCCAGAGGTCAGAACTTGTAAAGTAAATTATAAAGATGAGGACTTAGCTATAAAATACAGATATTACATAAATAAATATTATAATTTAAAATGAAGATCACACATAGGTGAGATGGCGAATTTATGTAGGTTAAGTGGAATTGAATTGAAACATAAAATTAAGAATGCCTCCCATCCTCTCCACTGCTGGGGGAGGCGCAGCCACAGAGGAGAACATTGCAGCCAGTCCTGATGAGACCTGATAAACTAGGGTCAGATGGAAGGAGAGGAAGACCTTCCATATCAGTAGACTTAGAGAGGGGCAGGGAGGAAATGAAAGAGGGAGGGTGGGATTGGGAGGGAATGAAGGAGGGGACTACAGCTGGGATACAAAGTAAATAACCTATAATTAATATAAAAAAATAAAAATTATAGAAAAGAATGCCTCCCATGATATCACAAAGACAAAAATGGAGATTGTAAGAACAGAAAACAAAGAGGTAAAGTATTTTTGATCTGTCCTGAAATAAGGAACAGAAAAAAGAACACAGTAAAGAGTGATAGTGAAATAGATAGTGACTAAAAATGCTACAGAACTGGAGAGAGATTGGTTTCTCCTAGATTTAATATCCAGGAGAAATTGAATGAAGCATTTATGTTTTTACGGCAACCCGTCAGGGCAAGCTCTAAGCCAGACATAATTCAAGTTTACAATTCTAGCCGGCATTTAAAAGCCTTAAGTAAGAAGACTTCAATCCTAACCTAGGCCTTAGAGTGTCATTCATAGATAGATAGATAGATAGATAGATAGATAGATAGATAGATAGATAGATAGATAGACAGATAGATAGATAGACGGATGAATGGATGGATGGGTAAAAGGAAAGAAGGAAGGGGAAGGCAGAAAGGAAGGAAGGAGGGAAGGAAGACAGTAAGAAAGAAAACAAAACCCCATGAAAATAAGCTAGAGTGGGGATGTAGCTGTATGACAGAACACTTAAAAGCCAGGATCCAAAATTCATCACTACAAACAAAATAAAGCAAGCAAAAACAAAAGATGCACTCCATTAGTTGTAGTAAAATTATATATTATCAGTTGAAAGAAAACTTTGAAAAGGCTGCAGAAAAAAAGCAACCTATATAACAGAACAGACGGCAGAGCTATGTAAGCCATGGTGGATACCCAAAGAAACAATGCTAAGTGAATATAACTATTAGTCTAGAATTGTATATGCAATCAAAACACAAATCAATAAGTTCTTTTTAAAGAAGGCATCTAGAAAGCTCACAAATTTCAGACTCCTTCAGATGAAACTGCTAAAGCAATAAACAATTAGAACACTGTGACAGAATCAGATGCAGACGACTTAGTAATGATTTTGTGAGTTTGATAATAATCAATGTTTTAAATAACTGTATTAGTTACTCTTTTCCATGTTGTGATCAAATATCTAATGAAAATAACACCACCACCACCACCACCACCACCACCACCACCAACAACAACAACAACAAAAAAAATGTAAGGGTTGAAAGGCTTGTTTTTGCTCAGTGTTGGAGAGTGTAGTCCATAACAAGAGGAAAGCATGGCCTAAGAACAGAAAGCTGCCTGCACACAATCTATGGCTCAGGAAGTTGCACAGGGAGAATTGTAACTCAACTGGGCCTTTTTTCTTACTATTTTTATTCAGTCTAAGACCCCAGTCTGTGAGATAGTACTGCCCAGATTCAGGGCATGTCTTCCAAACTCATTTAATTCTCCCTGGTAATCAGTGCCTCAGTAGAGCCCAAGATATTTCATAATCCAATTACATCAACCATGGAAATTAACCATCATAACTAGCAATATTATAGATAAGAAGATAGTATTGGTATTAGAACATTTTTTTAAAGCAGCCATATTTCTGCATATCTTATAAGCAGACATAGAGATCACCTTATAGACTGTCTGCTGACGGAAAGGGCAGTTTTCTGATAGTCTTGAAAACAGAAGACCTTTTTTCAAGCAGAGATCACCCACACTTGTCTTAATTTCTTCTTAAGCTATGATAAAATTCTTTGGAAAAAAACCAGATAAGGGGGAAGTTCTTATTCTGGTTCACTGAGGAAATCAAGACAGAGGGGCCTTGAAACAGCTGGTTAGAGCACATCCACATTGTGCACGAACTGTGGACTAGCTCGTGCTCTGTCTATTCCCTCCATTCTATATGGTGCAGCAGTGCAGTACCCCATGCCCAGAAAATGGTCCTGTCCAAATTAGGATGTGCTCTGCCACATCAGTTAATGTAAACAAGATAATTTCAGAGTTTAACATAATCCATATAATCTAATATGTTCCCCCAAACCAATCTCTTCATCATCCATGTCTAGTCAGTTGACACACAACACTGAGAACCACAACACTTAATGTCCATTATAAGGGATTCAGAATCTCTCAGTTCAGCATCTTATCCTATGAAGCAATAATTTATATTTCCAAATATCATCAAGACTTCTCTATGTCACTCTTTGAAAAGTAAGTTCCAGGAAGTAGGAAAGGAATCTAACCCCCTGCACTATTATTATTACAATGAATGCAAAGTTCTCACCCTTCACCCTGGGACTTCAGCTAGGCCCAATGAAACTGTGTTAAGCCTGAGCACCTTTAGTTCCTGACAGTCAGAAGTAGGACTAGGAATTCAGACAAAAGTTAAAATGTACCACATGTGGGAAAAGAGGGAGAGACATTAAGTTTAGTTATCATAGACAAATATAAATTTAAGTGTCTTGTTATAATACTGAAGTTGAATTAGTAACATTGAAATTTAAAGGCTTTTAAGAGCAACTGTTAGTTTTTTTAGTTGATATTGTTAGATTTTTAGTTGATAGGTTAAAAATACGGAAAGACAGGGAAAAGATAATAATAATAAATAGAAGAGTGTGAAAGTGGATTGGCAAAGTTATTTAAAACATACTAACAGAATAATTTAAGAGGAAGATGTCAAGCTAGTGTCTACACAGAGCCTTCACCCTTATGCTTCAGCATCTTTGGTACAGGAAGGTACTCTTGATGCTTTCAAAAGAAAAATGTAAATAGCAATCCAGCTCCAAACCCTTTTCTACAACGGTGTTCACCTGCAAAAGTACGAGGACAATGATAGCATAGAGCTTGTGGGAGTGCCCAACCAACAACTTACCTGACATAAGACTACTCCATGATATGGAACCTATACCTGACTCTGCTTGAGTAACCAAGAACCAGAGACTAGATAGCTCAGGGACCTAGACTAAAAACCAAAAAATACTTAAAGAAAAGTATAATGATTCCCAATAATATTCTGCTATACTTATAAATAAATCAGTGTGTTGTTCAGCCATCATCAGAGAAGCTTTCTCCTACAGCAGATTGGATCAAACATTGAGATCAAACACAGTCAAATATACAGAGAGTGAGATACCTTGGAATACTCAGTCTAAAGGGGATGTCTCCATCAAATCCCTCCCCTCAGAGTTCAGGGAACCCCATAGAAAAGGAGGCAGAAAGAATATAAGAGCCAGAGGGGATGGAGGGTACCAGGACAACAAGGCTCTATAAATCAACCAAACAAAGTGATATGAACTCTCAGAGACTGAGGCAACATGCACAGGGCCTGCAAGGGTCAGCGCCAAGTCCTCAGTGTATATAATAAGGCATCTACTTTAGTTTTCATGGTATTTCTGAGTGTGGCTCTATTTTGTGCCTTCTCTTGGTCTCTTCTCCTTCTGTTGGCTTGTCTTGTCCAACTTCAATGTGATAGTTTTTGTTTTATCTTATTATGTTTTATTTTGTTATAGTTTTAGAAAGGAAAATAGGAATGAAGAAAGGAAGGAAGAAAAGAAGGAAGGAAGGAAGGAAGGAAGGAAGGAAGGAAGGAAGGAAGGAAGGAAGGAAAAGGTTAACAACTGTCACTTATACCTGTTGGGGAAGGGAAAAACAGTTTTGTTCAATAGAGTGACAATAGAGTGGCAGGCCTCATGTTAGGAGTAGTTAACCAATATATAATGGACTCTACATTTTTTCGTGTATGCTATTGTTTGGTTACAGTTTTGTCTTTTGTTTTAACTTTTGGTATGATTTTTGTTTTGTTTTGTTTTCTTGGTTTGGGAGGCTTTGGTGTTGTATTAGATTTTGGTGGTTTTCTTTGTTTTTTTTTTTTTGAGACAGAACTTAAAGTTGGGTGGGTAGGGATGGGAAGAGGATCTGGAAGCACTTGGGAGAGTGGAAGATTATGATCAATTTATGCTTAAATTTTAAAATTGTTTTAAATAATTTAAAATGATTAAAAAAAGAAAAAATTGAGAAATGTTCTTCATCTAGGCCATAAAGAATTTTGCTTGGTTAAATATCGACCCAAAGAAGGTGATGCTAGAATGCTTTCTTAAGGACAACATGTACACCTACTTGCCAGAAGTCACAAAAGGATAAAGTGAAGAAAATTACACCATAGAAGCTCCCAGGACAGACAAAATGAGAGGCTCACACCACAGGAGCTCTCAGATTAGATAAAGTAGGATGATCACTCCATACAAGCTCTTAGGTCTCTTGGATGAGATGCCTGAAGTCACAAAGAAAAATAAAATGTTCGGTGCTACCAAGATGGCTTTAGTAAGAAAAAGCACTTGTCACATAGGCCCAATGACTTGGAATTCACAGTGAAAGGTAGAGAGAAGTAACTTCCAAAAATTGACCTCTAACCTCCACAGATATGCTGTGGCGAACACACACACACAACACACACATGTGAACACACAAATATACATGCACACACAAATAATATTTTAAGGTTAGTATTCTTAGATTGAGTTGTGTTTACTTAATTGTATATAATTCACAAGCTACTTTAAAGTGACACAAAATGTTTAAATCTTGAGTCAGAAAAAACATTTCTCAAGAAATTATTGGCAAAAGAAAGGCAGAAATAACAATTTATGTTAAGAAATGTAAATTACTAATATTGATTGAAAAGATATAGAAAGCCCAACTGTATTCTAACATACATTACATTGGTCAGTTACCGTGTGCTGCTTGATCTCACCATGCACATGGTCCTGGAAGCAGTGTTGTCCCTTTCCCTTGTTTCAGACCCAATTGCACTTATCTCTAAGTGCTCTCCAATACCCTTGTATGGGTATTGGGATAAGCCCCCAAACTTTATAGCAGGAGGAAAAAGAAAACACCATGGAGGAAAATATTGTTTCCTTAAAAGCAGCTGGCAGTAAACCATCACTATTGTCCATCCCCTGACATAGAGATGCCCACAGTGAGAACAGAAAGCAGAAAACTCAGCCACTGGAAGCTCATCTGTGCAGAAAAGCTCAATCAGGAACTCCCCAGGATGCTTCAGTTTCTGCAGAATGTTTGTAAGCCCCTGACTTGATGGCATTTTTTCTTGTTTGCTCTTTCAGTCACACTACTCCATTCATCTCTGCTGGGTGTTGTAAGGACCAATTTGATGGTGTTTTTCTCTCCACCTGCTCCTTTTGTTACTTGGTGTTTGCTGTTTTGCCTTTGCTTGCTGTAGGCTTAATGAGCTCACTCATTCAAAATGATCTGAATAATCACAGATCATTCTCTGAACTATACAGAATAGGTACCCATAACAAAATTAATAAATTAAAGCCATGATCAAAAGTCCCCTTTTCTCTCACCTTAAGATCCAGCTACACCATACTTGGGATATATAGAGAACTTGTTCAACCATGTTCACTGTTGCTACATTCATAATAGTCAGAAATTGGAAACAGACATCTGTTCATTGACAGATGAATGGATAAAGAAAACATGGTACATTTACACCATGTAATATTACCCAGCTGCTTAAAAAAATGAAAAGTTCATGTAAATGGTTGAAGTTAGAAAAAAATACTAAGTGAGGTAGCCCTCCCTCCCCAAAACAAATATGGTATGTATTCAATTATATACGGATGTTAGTGGTTAAGTCTTCTATAAACAGCCTACACTCTATGTAAACACGGAGAAAATCAAATACTACTCCTCTGCTAAACGAACATAACAACAAAATAACACCTAATTATATTCTGCTGTACTTATAGATCAGTGCCTTGACCGGCTACATCAAAGAAGCTCCCTCCTGTAGCAGATGGGCACAAAAAACAAGGCAATGCGCAGAGTGAGAGCTTGGAACACTCCGTTCTTAATGGGATGTCTCCATCAAATAGCTCTACTCAGGGCTCAGGGAACTCTGTGGAAAAGGAGGCACACAGACTGTAAGAACAAGAGGGGCTGGAGGACACTGAGGATAAAAGACCTTTCACACATAACATGAGTGGTGGACAAATGAACTCACAGTGTGGCAGCATTACAGGGCATGCATGGGTCTAGGTCACATAGGGTCTGAAACCGAAAGTGGACACGAGCCTCAACTCTAACCCAGAAGCTATCTCCAACTGATAACCGCTTACAAAGGCAAACCTAGGTTTCTCCAACAGTCTCAGGGCATTCAAACCATTTGTAAGGGCTATAGTTTTCAACTGTAGTTTTGGTGGTTGTTTGTCTCATTATACTTTGTCCCGGCCTTTTGTTTTGTTTTGTTATTAGTTTGTTTTGGTTTTTATTTGTTTGTTTGTTTGTTTGTTTTTTAATCTTACAAGTCTTTAGAAAATATATTATGTTTTTCAGTTTTGTGGGGTTTTTTGAGACTTCTGTGTGTGAAAACTTGTGTGTCTCTGCATCTATATATATTTGTTGTGCTTTTTTAAACTTTTCTGTTTCTCCATTCATTTTTACTGTATTCCAGTTTGTTGTTTATCTTATTATTATTATTTTATAAGTTTATTTGTTTCCTAAGGAGAGAAAGAAAAGGTATGGATCTCAATGGGAGGTGAGGTGGGGGAGGATGTGGGAAGGAGAAACTTTGATCAGAATATAAAGTCTAAATGACTTCAGAAACTGAAAACAGAAAAAGACTGTCATCCAGTGTTTTACCCCTTTCTCTTCGGAATCCTTTGTTCTGTTTACTGGTTAATTCCCATTACTTTATTACTTTATTTGTATCTCTGATTAGGAAAAACTTTGCCCTTGTCCCCAGCAGCATCCATCACGCTTGTCTCCCTAACTTCATAGTGATCATGAATTTGATTGGTATTTCATCAGTCTTTAGGAAGAATTTTACAAAATTCGTCTGAATCAGATATTAATATCACAGAAGTGCAATTTAGAATCAAGCAGCTTGTAGAGCATTGTAGTGCATGAGACACTCTCCCACCCTGCTTTCTCTCCTGATCTGGAGCTCCTTCCCAGTCTACATTCTCGATTTCAGTCATTTCACCAGGAGGGTTATAAACCTGTCTGAAGACCCCTGCTCATAACTGGCAGATGTAGAAACCAAAATTCTTTTTTTTCTGCCTTTCAAACTCATTTCTATTATGATGACACTATTTTTATGGGACATTAAAGAAAAAGGCTTCCAGAAGGATTCATTTCCATTTTGTGCCCTGAGGAAGGGAATTTACAAAAAGATTAGAGAAAGATTTCCTGTTAGACACAGCTGATGCATCTAAAACTGTGCTTTGTGTAAGATTTCCTAGATTCCAAATGAACAGTCCACCGTCCATTCTAAGAGACCAAAGCTGCGTCTGACATGACCCACAAATTCCGGAAAGACTAAGACGGCATTTTAATGGAAAATGCTGTTTTCAAAGAAATTAGTCAGACTGAGAACCATTATGTTTTTTAAGGATCGGGTAATGGATGTGTCTTCTGGCCATAAACAGAAGTACAACTAGTATCAATTACCACACACAGACCCCATCAGAGCGCTTTACATTTGCTTCTGCTTTCTGTTTTCAACAACCCTACAAACCCTTTGTAACCATTATGTCCTTGAATGTAAATAGGAATGGATGAGACTCATAGAAGAATATTATTCACAGCTTGCTTGCTTGAAAAATCACTTCAAAAAATTGCCACTGTTTCACATTTGTGCCTTGCAAGCTACCTGATGATTTCACTCCCAGGGCACAGCTAGAGGTTTATCATGAATTTGTTTAATCCTTCTAGGCTGGGAGTCTACTGACCTTACTAGAGGTTTACTTCCTGGTCAGCAATGAACACTGTAAAATTTCTGAATTTCATGAGTTATGGAACATAGTCTCTTATACAAAGGTAGTGAGCGAGCTCTGAAATAGTTCCACTTCCGGGCCAGTGCACACAATTAAGCCAGCATTAGGAAAAGTCCATCTGGCTACTCAGGCATTTGTCCAAGAAAAAGATTTTTTTTTTCTTATGTGGACATTTAAAAAATATTTCCTAGAGGAGTCTGAAGCTGTACTTTAGTTCTATGCGTTCTCAACCACAAACATGACTGCCACCAAGGTTAGTCATAAAGTACGCATGAAGTCTCTAGTTAGGCACCAGCTCAGATTCTCCATGTTCAGTCAGTTGTGTGTTCAGCAATAAGACTTTACTATCAGTTTGTGGAGAGCAACCAATAGCCTTGACAATAGCTTGGGTTGTTTGGAGATTACCAGGGGCCCCTTTGCCCAAAAACTCTATTAAATGTAACCTATTCCCAGAACTGGAAACTTCATTTGGTAGCGAGAGATGTCCATGTCCAGTTGGAACTCTGTCTTCCTTATTTGGTAATCTAGTTCGATCACTTTCACAAACATTTACATTTTAGGAAGCTTCTACTCTATTGGGTTTCCACATGCCTCCTCAAATACCCTTAGCTTTGACTGTCCTTAACTGTATTCCCTTTCTCATCTCCTCCTCCCTCTCCTCACCATTTGATCTTCATGTTCTATCTCCCTGACTCCATCCCCCTGTCAACAATATATATGTATTCTATTTCTTCTTCCTAGGGAGATCAACCCCACACAGTTTGATGGTCAGCAACCCCAGACTTTAATAATTCTTTTCCAGGATTGTGTTATAGTTTTCAAGCACACTTAGTGTTCACTAACTGATCCACAATTAGGGGAAACTTTAACCAATACACAATTAAGGGATGGCTAGTAGAGAGGAGATCTGTAGAAGTACCACCTTTAGACAATTAATTAATAATTACATTTTTAACATTCATCTTTTATACTTTTAGTATTATTATGACAGTGTCGTCCTTGTATGAAGGGTAGATTCACTATTAGAAATTATTTAGGGTGTTGCTAGAAGGACATTGTTTCAGTTTAAAAATAACATTTTAAAAATATCTTCATTGACATTTTCTTCATTGTGTCAAGTTGTTCCTTTCTTAAAGTTTCATGATGAAAGAGTGAGGTTTTCCATAGACCCTCAAGCTTGGTACTTAGGCAGTGGCATGTGCATGGGGTTTTCCTTGTTGCCTACAAGCAACAGGCACAGCTTGTAGGTCTTCCCCGCTGCAGCTAGCATCCAGAACAGTACCTGATGCTTAATAAATAGTTCCTTTTTGTAGTAAAGTTTTCTCATTATCAAATATGAATGTTCACTTAAGTCAATTGTCAAAAAATTCTAAACTTGTTGATTAATATTCACAAAATGTCATAAGTCTAACTCTTCAATTTTCCAATGATGATTTTCTGACAGGAATAAAGATTAAGTGCAATGCAGCACATCACAAGACTATCCCTTGCGAAAAAGACTAAATGCGTAGTGTATTGTGTCAGTCTGACCATGATGGGAAATGAGGACAAGTTCAAATTAGCTGGAAAGTGGTATTTATCTGCAATAACCAGCAGGATCAAGGCAGTGGTTTTTGAAAAAGGAGTTGTCTGCCATTGTGATGTGATGGAAGGATGAGCTATTACCAAATGCCAGTCCAGAGTCAAGGGGCATAGCCACTCTAAATCAGCACTGCTCTATATCCTGGTACCTGAGATGAAAGGAACATATTTGGAAGCTCCTTTCCCCTACATACAACCTAAATGACATATTTCCCCTTCGGGAGTGGAATCTCATCCAAAATTTATCCTACTAGGATAAAAACATGTATCTTAGGTACTGAAGGATTTTTGTTAGAGACAGGTTCCATGACAATGGGAGAAGAGGAGACTCAGCCGGGAAGCTTTCAGGCATCAGAAAGCACTAGGGTTGCCTTGGATTCATTCTGAATACATATGAGGAAAGATGGAGTTTTGTTGAATGGACTCTGCTGTACTTTGTAGTTGTGTCAGTAAACAGGAGCCTGGCAAAATGCCAAAAATATAAAGGCAATGCATTATTTTACTTAGACATTTCATTTTGCTTCTACCTAGATTTGAATAATCTTTCTGTTGGCCCAGTGCTGACTTGATTCACTTACTGAAAGACAAATGAATTCTGACTTAAACTGAAAACTTACTCTCATTCCACACATGGAAATAGTTAGTACAGTAAGGAAGGTGTTGGGGGGAGGAAAGTAGGAAAGAAAAAAGGCATGAACCAGTGAAATGGGAAGGGAGAAAAGAGAAAGAGAAAAAAATGTAAGCAGAAATCTATTGCCAAGGATATTTAGGTTTGTCTGAACTTTTTCAATGTACTCACAAGAATATAATGATATTGTGTTTCACACACAAACAGTACACTTTGAGTTAGTACATACGGGGTCAGGAATTCTTGGATGCCAATGGCATGCAGATTTAGTTTGGCTGTAAAATGTGAGCACATTAATAGTTAGCTTTACTTGAAGGGTAGACGTGGAGTCTAGAACTATAGTCCAGACACTAATTTCTATGTACAATGTGACCCTCTCTTTAGAAGAAACTCAACTTCAAGCAAAAGAAAAGAAGCAGTTTCTTGCCATTTCACTTCACTACCACAAAGTTAACCTTTAGCCCAAGCTACGATAAGTAACTGCGATGACAAAACTGAAGGTTTTACAAGATCTCAGAAACACACTGCTGTGAGTTGTACCAGGGCAGTTTGCAGCAGAAGCATACAGGAAGCCTGTCCATGTTATAGCATGTGTGGCCACCAAAGTTCTCGGATTATCTACCTTGGAGAACTAGAACAGCTTCAAACTTTCCCACTACCCTGGCTTTGGTATTGTAAATATTTGGGAGCTGTACTTTTGGTGATGGCAAGAAACACTTTTGAAAAGATTTCTAGAACCAAGTTTATCATCATAGTACCCTAATTTAAGCAAGAAACCTCTCTGGAGTTATCTGAGACATCCCTGGAGACCCTTTAGAAAAAGAGTTATGGATTTTGCAGTGGAAGAAGGTGAAACCAGAGAAACACTATTCCTCTAATTGTACCACCATTAACAGATTTGAACTAGTAAAAAAACAAAGTACACATTGAATAGAAACAAATAAAAAATTTGAAACTTCTAAAAGACTAAAACAAAATGCTTTTATTTATATGTGAAATGTTTCTGTTTTTCAGCCTCATTGCCAAGAACAGATCATGAGCATGTCACACAAAACTACAGAATGAACCACAAATAACTAAGACTTGCCAGACAGCACAGGTTTTACTGTGGGCCAGATTTGCCTGTTACATCTTCAGCATACACAGCAGCTGCACTGCTGAGGGCACGTCTGAGTAGTATCCTGAACAAGTGAGGAATGATATTACTACTGAGAGTAATTCAACAAATTCACTTGAGTGTCATAGTTTCCATTATTAATATTCCCAGAAGCAAGCAAGTAAGAAAGAGAAAGAAAGAAAGAAAGAAAGAAAGAAAGAAAGAAAGAAAGAAAGAAAGAAAGAAAGAAAGAAAGAAAGAA
>NW_026590654.1:2279155-2283228 GCF_907164565.1 Psammomys obesus | reverse complement strand
GAAAGAAAGAAAGAAAGAAAGAAAGAAAGAAAGAAAGAAAGAAAGAATTCCGCTAGCAAACTGTACAACGCTTTTCCAGTAGACACATTTTTCTAGACTTTCTACTTATGGTTGAAAGTGTCAAAATTAAAGTGAGCTCTAGAATATTATAGTCTAGCCAATGAATTTATAAATCATTCAGAATATTAAAAATAATGCCCAATGGAGGAGGATGAAGATATTACTATTCTACTTAGAACTTTTGAATTCCTCAACTTCACTCTCCAAAGTTTCATAGACCATACATCAGTATGCCTGGCTTGAGAAAAAAAGTCAGGATTCAATTAGTCTCATGAAATAGGACTCGATATAGGACTCCAATAAAATACCTAAGATATTATAGTTAAAACTATAACAAACCATTCCCAGTTGACTTTGCTATGTTAAATAATACTACCCTAGACCCCATTTTGAAATTCATATGGCTTCCAGATCTACCATGTGCACTAACTACAGTCCTTATGCAATTTATTAGTTGTTTTGAGCAATTTTACTGATCTCATTACAGAAAATAGGAACATATTATAGGCAAATATAAGGTAACTTAAGTAGTTCATTTATCAGCACTGTAGGGTACAATAAACTCTTTACCAATAGTGCATACCATCATGGCTTCTACTGATGCTATTATATCAACTACTTTTACTGTCACTGTTGCTGTTACCAACAGTAAGTAAACTAAGATGAGCAAAGCAAATTCTGGATATGACTAAACAGGGTTCACTTATCAACTATTAAAAGGTAAGAATAAAAATAAGGACTGTAAATTCTATGTATTGAATAGTGAGTACTAAATTTGTCTCTGGGAGAGCATCATGGAATTAAAATGAGTTGGCATGCTTGCAACGTTGTTGATTAAAACGCATAAGGAGTCTCTTTTCTCTTTAGCCATTTTGTCTTTTGAGAAGTCTGCCCAAAATATGCTAGAATGTAAATATTGCAGAACAGCTGCGTATGGCAGGATCCTTGGGGGCTTTTAAATATCTGGAATTTGGTGACTATAAATGCCATAATAAAACACAGCATTGATATGTTAAGCATTGTAACATATTTATTAAGCCCATAAAATGGTGTACACTCTTAGAATTTAGGCAAGATCTCAGTATCTATGAGCTTACAACATATCTGCAAACATGGTTACTGGAGGAAAGGTCTCAATAGTTATCTTATTGGTTGTACACTTGGCAAGCATGAGGTCTTGGATTCAAGCCCAGAACTGAAAAGTAATTTTAAAATGAACAAAAAGTAAAGTATACATAAAATAGCAGCACATCTAATGAAATACTAGTTCAGCAAAGAGCTACGTAGTAAGAGACTTTGCGCCGCAACAGGAAGCAAAAGGTAAAGGCAAGACTTTCTAGCTAAGGGCTTTACCATGAACAAAGGCACAAAAGAAGGATCCAGTTTTACAGGTATGCAAGAACTGTGGTGACATCAGTGGTTTTCAAATCACTTGCAAAATTATACATCGTAAAATTGCAAATAAGTCAGCAAACTGGTAACTTGAAAAATTCTCTGTGGAGAAAATGTCAGTATCATATGTGTGGATGGCAAAGACTGTAGACAGGAAACATGTCTGGGAGGCCATAATAACCTCCCTGAGGCAGAAAAGAGTTTGAGCAGAGGTAACTTTAGGGGAGAAAGAGAGACGTTCTAGTAGAAAAGCCTGAAAGAGGGTGAGAAGGTGTGTAACTTCTCCCAGAGAGATCCAAACAATTGCCTGCTCACCCAAATAGGGGATCAATGACAGATCATAGAACCAACTGTACTAAAGCCAAATTTGGTGAACCAATGAGTTTCCTGGGGTTACATACAGGAGTATGGATGATACAAAAGTAGATATGTCACCAAAAATCCCACCATAATTGTGAGACAGCTCATGAAAGCTGCTTTTCTGGAGCTTTCTGCAGCATGGCTTATCGGCATCTTAAGTAGGAGGAGAACCACTTACAGGCACGTGGGCTGGTCAAATAGAAGCCTTTCTCTAGTAGTTTTTACTGTCCGTATAACCTTGGGAGCATCCTTATGAATCTTGTAACTTTCAAGAACTTCCAGAGACTTATGAGAGATTTCTATCTAGCATACCAAAGGGCCTCCTTATAGATAGAATGTTTCAATTCCGAGGAAATTATCACACAGCAGCAGGCTATAGTATCTGACTAGATATGATGAGAACATGAGTATCTGTAAAGTTAAAAATGTTATCCCATATTGCTTAAGCAGTGGTCCTTCAAAAGAGCTATAAGACCCAATGAAAAACTGTTCTAGAAATATGGAGAATGATCCAAGGAGAGGAAAGTGTGACAAAAATGACAATATATAGTTTGAGATAAAGCTGTGACTTTGCAAAATAGCTACAGATTGAGTACTACCAGGTTTTACATGTATGGGAGCCATCAGGAGAAGGTCATAATCTCACAGGTAAATTCTCATGCTTGGGACCAGGAGACAGCAGGTCACAAAAGCCAATGTTGTGTAAGAAGAACTGTCTTTAAGAATTTCTTAGGGACCTTCTGTATGTAACATCTGTTTTCTGAACTACTGATACAATGAAACAGTAAGCTATGTTTTCTGCAATAGATTTCTATAATGTGTCTCTTTGTGCCAGACATGGTCCAAGGAGCAGGAAATAGAGAAGTCCAATGAATCAGAAATGAGGGCATCATTCACTGCCTCTGACTCATTTAGTCTGAGCCACTGATGCTTGAAAACAACATCACCCATTCCAAAACTCAAGGCAGGCCAAAGTTGTTAGTAGCAATATGGGATAACATTTTTAACTTTACAGATACTCATGTTCTCATCATATCTAGTCAGATACTATAGCCTGCTGCTGTGTGATAATTTCAAGTCAGGCTGCAAAATTCAAAATCCACTTCTCTCATAACGTTATGCTAGAAATGAATCAAACTCCAAAAAAAATGGAGTAGATTATAAGTACAATCCTTGAACTTACAGGGCTTTTTCTATAAAACATTAATCTGTTTACTAAATGACTTTGTTTTTTTTTTACTTTTAGGCCTTGTCTCCTTTAAAGCAGCCACTTCAATAAGTGTTTGTACCTTTCTAGATACATGGAGATGAACAGAGAACCTGGTCACCTAACCACTAGGAGTCCTAATTATTAGATTGAGTTAAGATCTCAGTTCAGGACTAGGTCTGGTCATAACTGAGACTAAAGAGGAAAAGAGGAGTGCTGGAATGAGTGGAACAAGCTATCTTGTGCAGCTTGCAGGAAAGGGTAGGCATTGCACTATTTTAGGACAGAGCATGGTGAGAACGAATTTGCATTTTAGACAGATCACTATGGTAATGATGGGTTGGAAGGAGGCCATATCCATGGGTTGGAAGCAGGGAGAATGAGGAGGACCAGGATGCTGTAGCATGAGTGGCTAACGAGAACAGTGAGAAACAGTCATTAGATTTGAGCTGGACAGGGGAAGGGGTTGGCAAGCTGCTTGCTCTGCTCTGCTCTGCTCACCACCAGGTCATATGCTCAATACTGGAAGTTTTACCTGTAGGAAAAGAGCGAATCATCTCCCTTCACCCAAGCCCCCTTGTTCCCTGCTTAATTTTTTCCTTCAGAGACCTCTTAACAGTAAGTGCTCAGCAAAGTGAAGTGGGAGAATCCAACTTGAACTTCACATTTGAACTTGGAACTTAACCCTCCCCTTCCTCCCACCAGGTCTATGTGATAAAAAGACACAAAACCCTAGACATGGGACAAACTTTAGTTTTTAGTTCTGACATACAGAGGTGACTTTGGTATACCACCCACATTCTCTGAATCTCACTCAGCCCATTAAAAGTTGGACTTAGAAGTAGAGTTTCCTCCAGACTTGTGCTGCCATACATTCTAAGCATCTGTTCTAGACTTAAATCAATCTCAGGGTAGAAAGGAACTAGAGATTAGCCCCTACAGAAGTTCAGATCCATGACACAGTAGATGACTCCATGGAAAAGAAAGCCCAGAAGCACAATACACACACACACACACACACACACACACACACACACACACACACACACACACA